>NC_084977.1:29042533-29297533 GCF_963691925.1 Scomber scombrus | reverse complement strand
CCAGAGCAGACAAAAGACACTGCAATAGACTCTGAAACTATTCTGCAACAGCACGCATCGCCAGCTGTGGAGACTCACACACAACCTCACGTTAATGTATAAAATCAGGAGGCATTTTGGTTCATTATAATAGTCGTATGCTTGTTATTTGTGACTTTTATTTAAGTTGTTTTTTTTGGGGGGAGCACACCTTTAGAAGTAGAAATGAACATCTGTATAATTTATTGTATCCAGCAGTGCAAGTGCAGTTTCTTTTTTAAGCTTTTATGATAACACATTTTTGTTTAGACTGTCAGGAAGGTATCAGTAAGAGTCTGCTGTATTTTGGCTGCAGCTTGTGGTGAGAACTTCATGTTATAATGTAACTTATAATGTCCTTTAATCTCTAATGGGATAAGAAACTGTCAAACTTTGTTCTCATTCCAATTTAAAAAGGAGGAGGAGTACTGCTGAAAAGACTAACTGATTTTAGTAAGACATATGTTTGATAATCATTGCCAATTGCTTTCTGTAAATTGTCTAAAGAGACAGTTATTGTCCAGTTATTCTCTTTTTTCATGTCATATTTGACTTTTTGGACTAGAAAAACTTTATTTAAGGAACTTGAGACTCTGGGAATATGATCATAATGAGCATTTTTATACACTTTATGAACTAAATGATCAATTTATAGATCCATTATTATGAAAATGATTGTTATTTGCAACCTAGATGTGATGGGAAACTTGTATTACACATTGAAAATGGCAAAAATTGGGTAAAACAGACAGAGACATAGACTGAATGTTCTGGAAACTGCTTAACTTTTATGTTATTTATAAGAATGTGTTTTAAATAAAGGGTTTTTACATGTTTTAACACTGTTTAAAGACTATATTATTATCTATATTCTTATCCCTCTTGTGCAAAACTTATCTCAGTATGCAGATTGATATTATAATGTGTTTGTTTTTGGAATAATATTACGTTACATCACTAAGGCTGGGTATCAAACATCAGTACTTTTATGGTACTGTTTAGTTGGTAGCTGATACATACAGAAAGCTGGCATTGCATATTGATAGACTTTGATGAATAAAATAAAAAGTTTCTGATTTAAATCAAAATGTTTCCAGTTTCTGCAAAATTCTTCCATGGTGATTTCTTTTAAAGATAATATTTAACTACTGACTCATTTAGAGGATTTGATTTTGTATTTGTTAAAGGTTTGTTTTGGTATCTATATGACTGAAAAACTCCAAATACCAAGAACTAAACATCACCAAACACACAATGAAGTGAAGTGACTTTAAAAAAAAACAAAAAACAGAAGAGTTACGTGCTCGAAACTTCTTCAGTCTATCCCACCGCAGTGTCTCAACATGCTGAGCTCAGTGTGTTTAAAAGTACACAGACACACTCACACCTGTGTACAATGGCAGTGGAGGTTTTTCTGGCGAGCGCGAGTGTGTTTTTATTCAAGTTCCACGGTTTACAGTCTCGCTGCCCCAGGCAGGACAGTTTAATTTGACTATAATAAGATCAGCACGACAGATTGGTTTCACTGCAGCGGGCGAGGCGCTTGACTTTTATTACAACAGGCATCACTTGGAGACTATTATTGTAAACGTTTAGCTGTGGTGGTGGCCTGTGCCGGCCACACATGTATAAACACTTTGAGCTTAGATTACTGAGCCCGCTCCGTACCACAGCAGATATTACCATACCAGTGGCACGGGGACGTAGGAAAGATTTAGCATGGGAAGATCAGACTCCCAGGTGTATGTCTGTGTGTGTGTGTAATGGTCATCACTGTCAGAATGACTGGCCGGCCAGGGGAAAGTGTGAACACTGCCCTGGCCTATGTTTGTGTATCTATGGCTTTTTTCCCGTCATTATGTTGATAATTGGGGGATGGAATGCTCGGGGAAACTGTTGGGAACGTCAGAGGACCCTCGAGCTCCGCCGCTTGGCGACAGCTACACCCTGACACGGCGATCATGACGAGTTCACCTACAGCGAAGAGAGAAAAAAAAAAAAAAAACCCGAACACGCTGGAGAAATGTGTTCAGTATGTTCACAGACAAAAACAACACACACACACACACACACACACGCACACACACACACACACACACACACACACACACGCAGAGCACAGTCACAAAAACACTCAGTCTTCCCACTGTCATTTCTTGCTTAACTCTCTGTAATCGTTTTGTGTTCTTGTGTGTGTATGTGTGTGTGTTTCTGCATGTGTGTGTGTGTTTCTGTGTGGTTGTGTGTGTGGGTGTGTGGTGTGTGTGTGTGTGTGTGTGTGTGTGTGTGTGTGTGTGTGTGTGTGTGTGTGTGTGTGTGTAGACCAGAAAAGTAAAGAAAACAGTAGAGTGTTTTCTTTGGAGTTTGCTCACTCTACATACACACACATATACACACACACACACACACACAGACGGAGGAGAGGAGAGATTATCTCTTGACTAATCATGTTCTGTCCTCTGAGAGATGGCACTTATCATCACCCACTCACCCCTTCCTCACCATCATCTTCAACATCGTCATCATCAACATCACGACCATCACATGTGCGCGTCCAATACACTTGAGTGCACTTGAAGCACCCCAAATGTCTGCACATATGCATGCAAACAGCGACACACTTGACACATCTTGCAACACACACACACACACACACACACGCACACACACAAATATCACTCGTATCCCGGGGTCACTTACTGCAGCTTAGGCATGTCTACGACGCTAAGAGGGCACTTTCAGAAGCGATTTGCACGCCTCAGAGGGGGCCCGCCACGGTTTCATCCTAAAGAAAACAACCCTGAGATGTTTTTGAATTCAAAATGGTTTTTCTGCACATCACTGACTCAGCATCGCAGTTTACTTTCATAAACTGGGCTGAATCTGCCCAG
Source organism: Scomber scombrus (assembly GCF_963691925.1). Lineage (NCBI taxonomy): Eukaryota > Metazoa > Chordata > Actinopteri > Scombriformes > Scombridae > Scomber > Scomber scombrus. The sequence goes on along the minus strand of NC_084977.1, from coordinate 29,294,624 downwards.
GACTGCTCGATTAATCAATTTGTAACCTGGCAACAATCCACTAATGGTTGTAGTCATTTATCAAGTCAAAATACCACAAATTCTATTTTTAGTCATTTGTAAATTGAATATATTTGGGGTTTAATCTACTGGCAGACATGACAAGCAATGTGAAGCCATTACTAGGCCTACGGGAAATTGCAACTGGCATTATTGAGCACTACTTTATGACATTTGATAGCCTAAACTAACGATTATTTTCATGATCGATATATCTACTGATTAGTTGCATGATTAATCATTATTGCCATCATCTATAAAAATGTCCGAATATACAATAGTAAGAGATGCTTGCTCAATTTTGTGTTTATGAATGAAAAATGGCTCCATTATTAAAATAGCTGTTGATTAGTGCTTTAGTAATTGAATCAGAGCTATCGCCTTAAACATTACCAATTGATTATTCATTACAATTTACAGCATACCAATACATTTGATGAGTGATAGGCTTATTAATGGATCACAGTAATGTATCAGCATGAATTTCCCCACTGTGGGACTGATATAGGAATATCTAATCTTATAGATATGTTTGAGGTAGCTGATACACAACGTCACCTAAAGTCCATTTTCATACTACTCCAGAGCTTTCCATCATATACTCATGAACTTCATCACGCACGATAGAGTTCGACCAGTTGTCATGAAACTGTAGATGTTCAAATTTCAATGGTTATTTTCCACTTTTGTTGGTTTTAAAAGTTCAAAGTTCAATCTTGAACCTTGGTAGATGAGGAAGCTGTGTTATATAATCGAAACCTCCAAAAACAGCAACTAAATGGAATTTGTGGTGAGATGGTTTTGTCAAGTAATGTTTCCAAGGTCCAAAATAAACTTTAATAAATCTTTTGAGGTAATTTAGAAACATCATTACATAGTTTGTCAATGTAAGCTTAGTGGCAAGTTTCCCACTCAGGGTTACATCTTCGTCACAATTCAATTAAAACCAAAGTTTAGAGGCTCTTATCAATAATGTTCATTCAGGTTATTTGTCTTGTTTAAAAATATTACAATTTATCGGCCAACTTCGATCACTATTATTTAAATAATTGGGAGAATAATTGAGGACAAAGTAATCATTAGCTGCAGCCGTACAGATAACCTAAGTGTAGCTTCTCTTTATGTTAAATGATTACAGCTCCGTTGGCTGATTTATGTGACGATGACGATCGAACCAGGTTGAGCTTTTAAACATAACAAATACAGGAATCTGTCTGCAGGATGAGCTCAGAGAGGCCAAGAGGTCGCTAGCTTTGGAAGTTGGCCGCTGTCCTCTTGACAGTTAAGCGCTCGTCAGTCAGTCTTGTCCGTCAGCCTCGCCCCGTCTGTCCGTCCGCCTAACCCTTCCCCGGCAGACGCCAGGCGCTGGATGATTGATGACAGAGTGGAAACCGTTCTTCACAAATAACACAGCAAGAGGCCCATTTATCACACTTTGCTACCAGCTTCTCACACATTTCTCATCGCTGCCATTGACACCTGTGCTAATGATGATAATAAGGAGGAGTAATCATGATCTTAACTACAGTCCTACGGCAGCTTGAGGGCAAGGAGCGGCGAGGAGTCAGGTACACTGAGTGACAAAGTAGGTGGTGATAAAAACTAATTTCTCACCTATTTTCCTTTTGTGTGGGAGTAATTATTTGCTTAAGTGCCTGAGTAAGATTCAACCGACTGAACAGCTTAAAAAAGAAAGACTGAAGGCACCTTTCGACTTCAATCCCTTCTATATTTGATACTTTAACGTGTCCTTGTCCAAAAAATTGACAACCAAACATTTATATAACCACATTTTGGATCTTTTTGAAAGATCCCGAGATACATGTTAAGTCCATTTGAACAAAGAATATCTAAATTTTTTCCACTGGAGCTAAGATGGAAAAAGTGAGAAGCAGGATGACTGAGGCAGGAAGGCCGAGACAAACAATGAACGGTGCTGATAGTTTGATTAATGATCATATTTTTCTATTTGCCACTCATACGTCTGGCAGCACCAAACTGCTGGCCAGAAGGTACAACAGGCGATGGATGTGACACTTGATTCATACTCACAAGACACGCACACACACATTTGACGTACGCAATGACATGTGCTTAACTTTTCTCTCACAAAGCTTCTGGATTCAAATTTAAATGCTACAATGATATTTTATTTATTTTAAAAAAGTGCCCCTGCCAGCTCGGTGGCAACAGGTTAGGGAAGTCTCTTTCCTGTTTCAACATGACGAAGCCGACACATTCAATTCCAAATGCATTAAGAAATGGTTTCGCCAGCTTGTTGTGGAAGAACTTGACTGGCCTGTACAGAAACCGTGACCTAAATCTCATCCAATACGTCAGGGATGAACTGGAACGCCACCTTGAGGTCATATTATACTGTAGCTGTTGTAATTATGGGTTACAAAAAAACAATGGTGTTCATGTCAAAATCAGGCAGGGAGTTCCTGTCCTCTGAAATGAGGCCAACGCGGAAGTAACTTAAAACTGCATTCTATCAAAAGGCCACCAGGGGGCGACCGTTTTGGTGTCAAAAGGACTTCCGTTTCTATACAAGTCAATGGAGAATTCACCAACTTCTCACTTGATTTCTAACCTCAGTAAACGTTTTCAAAATGTGTTTATGGTCTCAATCGCTAGTTTAAAGCCTTCTTCAATGCAGTAGGATGTTCATTTGTGAAATGTTGGCCTCCCTGATTTTATATTTGACGATAAAGCAGGGTATGCATTAGGGCGTGGCTACGTCATGATTGACAGGTTGATTGGTTCACAGGTTCAGGAGGGCGCCTCTTGCTCCTCCTGATGCCCATATAAGTAGAATCCGTGGGGGTTTTTTACCCGGCATGCACCGGACATTTTCAAGATGGCGCTGCCCAGATCCGAAACTATTCACTTCCAAGCAGCAGTCCACAAACCAATGGGTGACGTCACGGATTTTTATATACAGTCTATGGTCAAAATGCAAGACCTAAAAAGGGAAACGTGGTCTTTTCCATATAAGTGGCGGAATTAAACCCATATTTAATGGATGTGGTGTTATATTATCTATGTAGAGCATTTTTTATCCTTTCTATTACAAATTGTCATGAGTCGTCCAATGATGTGAAAGCTCACAAGTGGCTAAGATTGTCTTTTCCATCTCTACCATCCATCCCATATGATGAAAAACACACCAAATATCATTGGCCAACTTCACTTCACTAATTTTCTTGAGGGCTGAATGGAGGCTCGTTCCTGCAGCCTCGTCCCAAAATATGGTGGAAACCCTAAAACCTGAAGAGTGGAGACTGTCATAGAAGCAGAAATGACCTGTTCAACGATCATACATGGCTGTAATCTTCACGTGTACACATACTTTTGGCCATGTAGTGTACTTATTTCATTGTCTTTTGTGCTTTATTTAAGTCTTACTGTTAAATGTTTGTTTTTATGTAAACACATTGAGTTCCCCCTGGGTATGAAATGTGCTATATAAATAAAGCTGCCTTGCCTTTATGAATAAACGTTGATAATATTCTTAATAGTAAAAAGTTAGAATATCTATCAGCAATTAAACAGGAATATATCACAGGTATGTTGGTGTTCGAAGGGCAAAAAGTCATGAAAGTTGCACCTGATGATAAGCAATAGACTTTTTATCATTTCTATTATTTGTATTTCATTGACTTGCAAAATTCTATCAAGTGTGTCCACTGCCAGAAAAATGGAAAAGTATTTAATAAGACAAGTCACTTTGTCTTAGCAGTGGTGTTTTTGTTTCTAATTGATATAAAATGAAATTCAAGTTGTACCAATTGCCAGATGCCCCCATACGCCCCAATAAACATCATAAAACAATCTGAACACAGTGCATCTCTCACACTGCTCACTGTTGATTAATAGTTCACTGAACAGCTGTGCCCCCTTTTTTTCTTTTTTCCCCCTAATTGTACCTGAACATCCCTCTCTCTGTGAGAATAAAGGCCTGTTTGTTTGGTTGACAGGAGACAAGGTAAACGTGGCCCAACCCTTCACACAGGTATGACAGCCTGATTTAAAGCTTCAATTAAAACACACAGGCAGCAGCCAACAAACAAAGCAGGTACAGATAAAGAAAAATATTCCACAATGTACAATAACACCTTCATTAAGTCAACTTATGACTAAAACAATTACAATCATCTAGATTAGCATCTAATGTCGTAACTCATCCATTTCTCGCCCACTGCTCATCTGCCCTCGATTCAAACTCCTCGCCTCGCCTCTCCTCGTCTTGTTTTTGTTCCCCGATCATCATTCCATGATGTGATCCAAACAAGTGAGATCATAACTCATTACAGCAGGCTTTTGTAAATAGATTGCAATCCTCAAATTACCCAACAGACACAGGTTCGTATTGCAGGGAGAACATGGAGTACACACACACACACACCCACACACACACCCACACACACACACAAAACCAAAATAGTACAGGGAACAGAGCGTTTTGGAACAATTACAGATTGTGACATTCTTAAAAGGGAATTTACAGATTGTGAAATAACAATTACGCCGCCTTTTTTTTTTTTTTTTTTTTCCATGGTGGACCCTGCCGTTTATCCCTAATAGGAATTTAACATCATCATTGTCTTTTCGAAACAGTTAGAAATAATAGCTTGGCGAGCTGGGAAGAAAAACTCCAAACAAACTGCAGTGTTACACAAACATGCCATTAGCAAGGGAAGTATTGGTGTGTGTGTGTGTGTGTGTGTGTGTGTGTGTGTGTGTGTGTGTGTGTGTGTGTGTGTGTGTGTGTGTGTGTATAGTATCTACGAGGGCGTGAGCTCACACAGCAGAGAGAGTGGGCAGCAGCAGTCAGGACTTGTGTTCACAGATTAGCAACAGTGTTTACTATGAGTAATGAGCTTATGTCACTTCACTGAGTGAGGCTGCATCTTCTCACTGTGTGCCAAAGCCTGTGTGGGTGTTTTTTTTTTTTTTTTTGGGGGGGGGATACGGTGTAATTAAGAGGCTGTGTACCGATGACAGAAGATGAGATATTATGATTGATTTTTCTTCATGATACAATAATAAAGTCACTGTGCATTTATGGCAGCCGCCTTTCAGAACAAACAAGGGGAAAACAGACACGGCATGAGCACATCTTTTCTTGCATCTTCACTAAGCCTTTTTGCTTGTAGGTGTACACATATCGTCAGTGAGTCTGCTTGCAGAAATCCCTTTGTACAAATAATATAATATCTATGTAAACACCACTATGTACGCACACTAGACGAGAGAAAAATACCAATACAGACAAATCTCTGAGTCAACTTAGCTGTGTGTGCTCACTGTGTAAACTCATTTCCATTAAAGGGCCTATTGGATTTTTGGTCCCAGGTGATGATGAGAGTCTCCTTATGAAAAGCTAAAAAATACTGAAGCATGAAGTTTGTATGCTTCACAAACTGGAGAAATGTGACGTTTGGGTGCTATTGCATCTATATTACAGCTGCAGCTGAAGCATCAGAAGGGCCGTCAGTGAAACCACAATGTCAAAACCAAAACCAGATCATACAGCGAGAGACGGGGTAAAGCTCTGCTGAAAATATCTAAATTGTCCAAAACGACAGAAAGGAGATGAAATATTGCAGCGATCGTTTCTGAACTGTGACACATGAGCTTATTTTAATATAAGAGGCACGTGTTAAAAGGTGAGTCATTACATACTTACATTGTTTTGGTATTTCTTTCTTTTTTTTAATGAATCAGCAACTTATGTTCATAGTGTATTCTAGTTGTATGCTACACAATAGTCAGGTGTACATGAATATAACCTTTAATATATGATCTGATATAGCAGGATGTAAATGCATAGCTAAACATATTAACTGATGAAAGAAAGCAGCAAAAAGAATAAAGAAGACAAAACTCACATAATGATAAATACAAGATTATAAAAGCAAGGAGAGTAACCTGTTGTATGTTGTGTACATAGAGGCATAATCTTATCTAGTCTCTTAATGACAGCAGTTTTAAGTCAAACCACGATTAGTGTTGATTCATAAGTAAGAAATCTGCCATATTCATAATGGTTTGCTTTGTTTTAACTTCAATGACATAGAGAGACTTAATTAAAAAGCAGCTTTCTTCCAATTAGAAAAACGGCTTTTTTTTACCCAAATACACTGTATGAGATGAAGTCTGCTAATAAATATGTTTATATATAAATTAATAATGTTTCTAACCAACTTAATGTGACGAGTTTCAGTTTGTCACCTCATTATTCTAGAAAACGCTCTTCTGTACTCTTAGACGGAGTCGCTCTGGTTAAAACGCAGACTGGCTTTCGACCAAACCAGAGCTGGAATAATAAACATATATCCTGGTAAAATACACCAGATATAAACATTATTGTAGCGTATTAATAAATAAGCAACAGATACAAAGAAAACAACTAAGATGATTATCATTAATAATGTAAATAATCATAATAAACAAGTATAGAAAAAGTATGATGGAGTCCTATCAATAGATCCAATTAAATAAAGGTTGTATATAAAACCATCTCTTGATTACAAACCCAGATATACGAACACTAACTCATTATTATACTTTATTAAAACATGATAATAAGTTCTGAATGTTTCTGAATGTAATAACAAGACAATATTAGTGGTGAAAAGATGAGCTCATTTAATTAAAGTCATGATCAGATTTCAGTGTCGTCATTATTAGAGGTTCAGCTTGTTCACATTCAGTGGAAAATGTTCGAGTTTGGGAAAAATTTGTCCCCATTTGTAGTTTCCCGTTTAAATGCTTGGAGGCAATATTTTACACGAGTACATATGAAGTTATAATAATGAGCCGAATACCACAAAAACATGACTCTAATTAGGTTGTAGGTCTATTTGTCAGGGGGTAAAGAACATTGTTACGCAGCTATACATTCACACAAAAGCAGATTACCTGGAATGAAGCAGATAAAGGGTTTTATTCAGCTTTGTTCACTGATCACATGACCAGCAGAGCTCCAGTTAAATCATTACAGAGCATCCAGCAGGAGTATCATTGGCCCCGGAGGACATAGCAACAGGAAGATTGATGTGTTTGATAAATATTTAGTGTAATCACTGGTTACCGTCTTCTCCCCCATCTTACTAACTACACAAAATTAATTAAGCGAGCGATTCCAGCTTTGTGTGTTTACTGTGGTGGAGTCTTGTATGGAGAAAAATGCTACAGGCTACTGTCACTCACTCCTCACAAAAGGTAAAGATGGAATAAACAACATGCGTTGAGAGACAGAAAACGGGTGAGGGATATAATTGAAGGGGGGGGGGGGGGGGGGAGATAGAGGGATGATGAGATGAGGATACAGTTAAAATTCAGTTCATAATGTTCTCAGGGTTGCATTTTACGAGTTTGTTACATAACCTGCCCAAGTTTCAAGACTTCTCTCTCTCTAGTTTCCTTTAATTTCTCTCTCTTTTTTACTATTGTGACAGAAAAAAAGTGAAAAGCACGCACTAGCAGAAAGACAGGAAGCCTGAATCATGCATGAACTTTCTCCATGTAACTTAAGAAGAGCTGTAATGGGACACACTGACCTGCAGAGGGCCTCGTCCATGAGCTGGCTTCACAAACATAACCTCCATCACTTACAGTTAAAAAAAACTGAACTAGATGCAAAAAAATAGTACTTAACAGATGTGAAAGTCTCTATAATGTGTGTTTCAGGGAGATTATGATGCACAGTTCTGGGGCTTTTTGTCATTATGAACTCATATGCTGATTATTTTCTCAATTAGTCAGGTGATAAAAGTTGATAAAAAGTTTGAAAAGTGAGACAAAAAGTCCTATTATAGTTTCCCAGAGTCATCAAGTTATATCCAAGCATCAGTACGAAACCCCAAGATATTAAGTTTGCTCTCATATGAGACAAATAAAGACACCAAATCCTCATAATTGAGAAGCTGAAACCAGATCTATAGATATGCAAAAATGAACCAGTATTAAAATAGCTGCTGATTACTTTTCTGTGAGTCTAATGAACCGATTGTTCCTCCTGGATTAAAGCTTCCTAAAACCAGTGAGTAGTGACTTTTTCATTCTTTCATCATAATGATTAAGTCTATTAAATGTCAGGAAGTAAAAAAAAAAAAGAAGAAGTAGTAATAACGTTCACCACAAGTTCCCACAACCCACTGTCAGATCTTCAAAATGCTTATTCTGTCCGAACAACAGTCAAAAAACAAAAAGCTATTCTATTTATAAGGATATAAAAATACCAGAAAATGTCATGATGTCATTGTTAATGTTCTGTCCATCAAATAAATGAAGAAACTAACTAACTAAGATATGAATTCAACCTCTGGATAACTCATTTTGCTGTTGTTTATATTCATTTTATTGTGTCTTTTGCTGGTTTGTTTCATAACTTTCTCAAAAACGGGAAAAAAAAAAAAGAAGAAAAAAAGGTTGGATTACTTTTGATACAGTATCTTTTAGTCCATTTTAGTTCCCTGGCTAGACTGAGACCCGCTGTTGTTTATTACCTGAAGTGAGTCCTGACTGAAACTATCAGGGGACTCATCCACAGCGGCTCACTGCTGCCATCTATAAATCACAGGTGAAACTACATCTGCAACAGTTTATTTTGGCTTCTGTGTGTCACACGAACAAGTCAGTTGATCTGGAAGATTTGGGCTTTGATTTAAGATACAGACTTGGATGCAATCATATTTAGCTTGCTGATACTATTTATTGACTCAATGTATTTACTTAACAAACCTCAAAATGTACGCCCACCTACCCCCCCTTAACCCCCCTCCCCGTCCATAAACTGCATGTTTCCATGTGTTACAACCTTGCTGGAAAACAGAAAAAGAACTGACTCATGAGTGGAGCAACAAATCTGACCCACAAAGCACGACCACAAAACATTCCCTGACTCTGAATGAGGAAAGTGCAGGCTTGTTTCTCTTGGCAGCCGGCAGCCTATTCTTAAGATAAAGTTCACTTTCGACCCATCTAGGCAACGCAGGCTGCCTTGTGTGAAGGCCTAACCTTTCAAAAACAGGGCTCGGCTTTGCTCGGGGAGCCATTCTGACCGCTGACTACCACCAGGCCACCAACGCAACACAGTCCTGTTTTTGCTCATTCAATTGGCGGGATGCATGAGAACATGTGGGCACAGAGATTATACTGCAACTCCATTTGGCGCAAAAAAAAAAAAAAAGGGGGGGAAAAAAAAATCACAATCCTGAAAGGCAATTTTGAAACAATGAAAAAGCATGGCACCTTAAATACACACAAACCGCACACACACATGCAGCTAATGAGTCCTATGAGACAGAAAACACACACACACACACACACACACACTCCAATGGGGAATGTGATCATTTGGTTCAAGGCGAGTCTTTATCCCGCAGTGTTACACACACACACACACACACACATGCACACACACTGCTGCGAGCGTGCCACTGAGGGCTGATTGGAGAGCGTTAATGTAAACACCAATCAGAGAGTGAGTAAACTCAGCCAATGAACTGTTAAGGAGACAAGACCGCTCATCATTCATGGACGGGTTTAGACAACGACCGTCGCTGTCCTGTGCAAAAACCATGTTCCTTCAAATCTTGTTCTGAGGCTTTGTGTCAATGAATGTTTGATATAATCTCATGTTTTGTGGGTTTTTTCTTTTCTTTTGTTTTTTTTTTTTTACTTTAAATGCAGAATAAAGAGTAATTGGCCAGTGAAAAAGCTTCTTCTTCTTCTTTACTCTTTTTTTAAAGCTTTGCTACAATGCATTTTTGAGGTAACATATATTTTTTTAAATGAATATTTAAGCATAAAAAAGCCAAAAGCATGTTTCTCCTAAACGCTCCATGAATTAGGAGAAGAAAATATCTTGAGTGGTGTGTTTTTGAAGGGTTTTATTACGCTAAGTAGAATTTGTTTGTCCAAAAAAAAAACAAAAAAAAAAAAACTCATTAGCTTTTTTTTAAACCACATTTTAAGCACTTCTGCAGTTGTGTGCTGACTTTCTGTCAAACTACTACGAAGTAATGCTTATAAAATTAGAGTTGCAGTCCTGTGAAAACTACTTTTTTTTTTTTTTTAACAAATGTGAACTTTTCCCAAACTACAAAAAAACAACACTGGCATTTTCAAAATTACAGTCTTGTGGAAACCAAGTTGAAGTCATGAACTAATCTTGCCTTTTTTTGATTAATCCACTCAGACCCCTTTTAATAATTTTATTTAGCAAGTGTTGTGTGTAAAAATGCATCCGTAATAGTGTAAAACAACTAATAATGCAGGAAATAATGGATCCAAACACACTATTATACCCTCTGCCAACAGATCACACCCTACTGGATGACACACACACAGGGAGTCAAAACAACAGAATCACATTACTAACACGTTACAAGAATTGCATAATATGCCCACAAAACTGTACTAAGTGGTGGTATTACCGCCTGAGTGTGAGAGTAAACTGCTGGCAGGCTGCACTATAGCTTGCTTTAGGACTATAAACGCATCAACACGCCGAGCAAACAGTGTGGAGCTTTGTGGGGGGAAACAGGCGTGTTAAATCCTGTGTGTGTGTCTCAAGCGTGGGAGCTTCTGCAAACCCGGATGGGGGAGAGACCAAAGGGTAGCAGAGAGAAAGAGAGAGAGCCGTAAGAAGATAATGGGACGATGATAAGTCTTTGAGGAGGAATTCGGATATGGATAATGAAGGATATAGATGAAGGAAGTCTGTCTCCTGGATGCAATCTGCACTTTTGTTTTCAAAAGCCATCAAAAACAATGAAGTGGAAACCTACTGCTGCTGCTGCTGCTGCTGCAGTATATACCCTCTCACCTCCCTAAACTCTTTCCATCTTTTCTTGTCTCTTCATTCCCCCAAGCTTAGCTCAACCCCCTCCCTCCTCCCTCCCCTCCCCTCCCCTCACCTCCCCCCCTCCCTCACCATCATCATCATGTCATTTTCCTTGTCATGAGCGAGGCGTGTTAATAATTCAGCCCGTCTCTCTGTGTGACTGCTGTGACAGCTGCAGGTGGGAGAGCTCGCACGGAGAGAGAGCGACGTTGAGGGGTTTTTGTTCACGGCTTTCCTGTGAAGCGCTTCAGTGGGAGAACACAATGGGATCGTGTTGAACCCTCAGATGCAGAACAGATTACTCTGAGCAGTCTGTAAGCACTTCCCCATTTGGGTTCGTTGTTCATGCATATTTCACAAGTGCAGTTTCCAACATATTCAACTCTTATTATTGTCGGGAAGATACATTATTCATGAATTAGGCTCATTCCTACTTTTTGTTCCCACACTTTATTTAGTCTATTTATCGTTAAAGAATAGGTTTTATAAATGTTGCAAGCGTGTCTTAAAACAATAATCAGGTGCCTAACTGAAATTAAAATGATGTCGGAACAGGTTTTGCATGCTCGCTCAAAAAAAGCACTTAGAAAATAAGTGATGTGAAACAAAATCCACATTGCTCAAAAATGTATTTAAAAGTGTATCTATAGATAATATGAGGCTTCAGCTGTCTGACTTAGTCAAATTATGTGATTATCTTCCACAGTTGCAGTCTTCTTTTTTTTTTTTTTTATAACAATTTCCCATGTTTGTGTCTCGATGGACCAATGTTTTCCTGTTCAGCTCCAGTGGAAGGATCATCATAACAAAAAAAAAGGGATTTCAAGTCTCATATTAGCTTTAAATAAACCTAAAAAGATCCATGTGTAGAAAGGGAAGCCTGTAGTTAGAGACATTATGAAGGGATCTTCTCATGGAGGAACGATCACAGTAAGAAAAACATGTTTCAGTGTTCATTTGTGCTCCTGATTGTTGTTTTAGGACAGACTTGAAAAAGTGTGAGCATATCCTTTAAATATTGTTACAAGAACAAAGACATGAAATACGTCCCCCATATTATATCATCATATTTGGTATTTTTAGCACTTCCTGTTAAAAACCTTAAAGGACGACTCCATCTGCCCTTTTTTTTTTTTAGGGTTGTTCAAATAGAAACGCCCACTCAGACATTTGTAAAAAGCTGTGACGTTGGTTAGAGCACTGACCCCCCGAACCCCCCCCCCCCTTGCCCCTCAACTGGAAGACCACCACACAAGAGGAGTGTTTTTTGACCTGATTCCTATAATACTGGAACTCAAACTCTGACCAAAAGCTTCTTTTTGAGCACAGATGATACATTTTTCCAGTGTCAATAAACCAAACTTTATTGTTTTCTCTCATGTTATGAAGGAAAACTAAACCACCTCCCCTCAATTGGAAGACCACCACACAAGATGAGTGGTTTTTTGACGAGGCTAGCTCTATTTAGGCTTCAATTATCTGCATTATTCCATGATCCTGAATCCTATAATACTGTAACTCAAACTAGTGATCAAGAAAAGTTGTCTATAATTAAATTTCATTGTTTTATCTCATGAAAACTAAACCAAATGCTTAGTTTTAGATATTATATTAGCTTTGATAACTGTATATAGTTATACAGTTATAACTAACTGTAGGTCAGTTAGCCAAGTTCTGGTCAGAGCGATGCACAGCGTAGTGGAAAGTGCTGCAGATTTGACATAAATAAGTTTGTATGTGATGAAGAAGCATTGGGGGTTTTGACTCTAGGAATAGCAATGTCAGTCTGTCCATCACTTGAATGTCTCCACAACTATTTGATGGATCTATTTTGTACAGACATTCATGATTCCCAGAGGATGAAGCCTTCTGACTTGAAGTGATCCCTTGAGTTTTCCTATAGCGCCATCATAAAGTTGACATTTTTGGTTTTGAGTTGAACGTCTGAGCCACTATATTTGGTACAGATATCCATGGTACCCAGAGGAATGCACCGTAATAACCTTTTTTGATCCTACCGCCATCATCAAGTCAACATTTTACCAACCAATAAACACTAGTGGCATTCCTATCAGCCTCATTTTGTACTTTCATAAACATTATTCAGGATGGAGGTACTATATTAATGTATTTGGATTACGGCTTTAAGGGAAGAAGCTTGAGCACAAAGGCCAAACTAATAAACTCCTCCGTTGCTATGGTCACCGAGAAAAGAGAAAATATCCCCTCTGTTTTATTTGAGCGCTGGTCTTTTGATACTGCAGCTGGCTGTTTCTCTGGCCCTCCAGTGTCCGTCCACTTATTCCCTGTCCACCTCCGCCTCTGCAAGCATTAGAAAATAACCTTCTCTCTGTTCTTTGTGATGACTCTCTCTGCAGCGGAAACCGGCACACCCACCCACACACACACTTACACACACTTACACACACACACACTCTCCATCTCAAACCTAATACTACAACTCGAGCTCCCTGGGCGAGTCTGATGAACAAGCTGGCCTTCAGAAGGGATTCCCTGTAAAGACGACGGTGGCGGCTGGGAGAAGGCTGATGGGAAGGAAGAGAGAAATGCTGAGTAGCCGGTGTGAGTGATCTTTTCCTCTGTGGTGGGACAGACTGGAAATTGCTCCACACCACTGCTGCCAGTAATCCAGCCGGCTCAGCTGTTCAGAGCGGGCAGCATGTGGTGAGGGGTTACCAGAGCCCGGTTTATTGGTGTGGAAACAAATAAACACAGAAGAACCTCGTACAGGTACAGGGATTTTCTGTCACTCTGAGAGTCTGTGTGTGTGTGTGTGTGTGTGTGTGTGTGTGTGTGTGTGTGTGTGTGTGTGTGTGTGTGTGTGTGTGTGTGTGTGTGTGTGTGTGTGTGTGGCCTCAGGATGATCTTCAATGTGGGAGGTGGGAGCAGAGTCACAGCCTCTGACCACAAGAGGATGTGGAGAAAGGAGTCATCAGTCTTCTCACTTGTTCTCCCACTCTTTTTTTTTTCTTTCTAGTTGTCTGTCTATCTTCCTATCCTCCCCCCTCTATTAAGGTTTACTATATTTCTTCCTGATCTTTCTACTTCTACATCCTATTCTTTACAGGCATGCCAATATAAGGTTCATTAAACAATCATTTATATTAGTGAGCGGTGTTTGGATTCTGTCTTTAAATTAGAAAAAGTAATCCTATAAAAATTGAAAGTGGAGACAAATGCCATTACAAGTTCTGAGAACCAATATTTTTTAACTTCACATGATTGTGTGGAAATGAGGCTCCGGCTCAGGAGGTAGAGCGGTCGTCCACTAATCGGAAGATTGGTGGTTTGATTCCCGGCTCCTTTCGGTCCACATGTCGATGTGTCCTTGGGCAAGATACCGAACCCCAAATGGCTCCAGATGGCTCCAGATGGCTGCACCAATGGTGTATGAATGTGTGTGTGAATGTTAGTCTCCTCCTGATGAGCAGGTTGGCACCCTGCGTAGTAGCTCCTATCATCAGTGTATGAATGTGTGAATGGATGAATGTGACATGTAGTGTAAAAGCACTTTGAGTGGTCTAAAAGGACTAAAAAAGCACTATGTAAGAACAGTCCATTTACCATTTTACCATAGTTGATCAATTTAAAATGTATCACCAATAATTATGATAACCTTTTAAGTAATTTGTCGACCAAAAATTGCTGTTTCCAGATGCTCAAATGCTCTTTTCCCAGTTTTATATGTTAAATATTGATATTGAATATAACAAATTATTATCTTTGGGTTTTGGAAAACCCATTTGAAGATGTAATAATTGGGCTCCGGTTAGATAAGATAAGTTACGTTAAGTACTAAAAATAGGATAACATAAAATAAAATAGTATAGACAGTAAAGAGGATCTTTGTGTAAATAAATCAGCAAAAGATAAACATGCAATATGCAGAAGTTGCTGAGATCATATACATGTGAATCAGTGATTGTGATCATAATTTAGGTACATTAGTTGCAGCCCTATTTTAATTATTATTATTTTTGGGGGTTTTTGGCTTTATTGTACAGTTGATGGCAGAAAGGCCGACAGGAAACAAAGATCCCTCCCGGACTCAAACCAGGGACGTTGCAGGTATACGGTATGGGCTTAACCACTTTGCTACGAGGGGCGCTCCAAAATGTTCTATTTTAAACACTGAATCAAAATGACAAAACTGTTTTCCGCGAAAGCATCTAAATGTTGCTCGGTGTCCACTGGATGTGTAAATAAGCAAACTACTCGCTGACATTTTTGCCTCGACCGCTTTATAAATAGTCTGTCAGCTTGTTTTGGAGTTCGTTTGCCTCAAAGTGGCCAAAAAAACAGTGATGAATGCACCTCTCACTTTTCCTTATTCACACTAGTTTCACAATGACTTTAAAGAAAAAATGAGTCAATCCAGCACATGAATAAAGGATGAACACATTAATAAAACTATGAGTTGATTCTGCAGGACGTGCAGGCCCGTTCTTCCAGAGTTACTCAGGGTCTCGAAGAGCTCAATAAAACGGAGTCAAACTGAGTGGAATCCGTGCTCGTTAGGATGAGTCTTCCTTGTATCATTTTATAAAAGGAAAAACTGTATAAAAGCAATGTATCATGTACACATTACAAATGGCCTTATTATCTATAATCTGACTAAGCTCCCCGCTCCATATCCCTCCCAAACCGCCATGGTGAAGGAGGATCAGTGCTGCCTGGAGACTGTGTGTCAGATCCCAATGTGGAAGGGCAGGAGGAGGAGGATGGGGAGGATGAGGAGAAGGAGGAGGGGAGGATGAGGAGGAGGAGGAGGGGAAGGGGGGGGGCGGCGCCGAGGGATCTCCTGGGATCAGCGAAGGAGCTCCGAGACAAAAGGGACATTGTGGCACAGACTGACCCATCCAAGAAAACATTACTTCCTGTCCCATCAGCTCCAGCATCCTCCGCACATGAGCTGCTCTCTTCCCAGAACTGAAAGCCTCCCCCCCCCCCCCCCCCCCTCCTCTTTTTTTCTACATCACACACCGCCGGTAACCATTCACAGCAGTGGTGAATACTGACCACATGCAGACACAGTTAACTACATTTAGAACTGGCATGCAGCGAGTTTCAAAATGAGTCGACAAATAAAGACCTGGAGCTTTAATAGACGAGGACTGTTTGACATTTACTGGATGTAGCAATGACACCAAAAAAAATAAATTCAAAGTTAAAACTGTTGCATTTTTTGCATGTGTAAGCCCACGAACAACAAATCAAACATTCCTTATATTACTTCAGATAATTTTCCAAAGCATAACTCACATTTTTTTTTAAAGACTGTGTCCTTCCAGGCAGTTTACTGGCATTACAACTCATGTTAGTAATGTTATGAATATCAACTTGAAAGGACGGGTAACTTGCCTAAAATACAAGCCACTATTCTTTAGATTAACATCAAGTTAAAATGACAAATCTGCAGAGAATTATCGTCCAACTATGCAGAAAATGTGGTTTAACACAACATTTATTATATGGATCAGTCTCAGCATCCTATGAATGTGATTTTTTAGTAGAAGCAAGCTTTGATAAATTAACTGTATGCTACCTGCTCAGTACTAAATGTGAGAAAAATACACAATTAAGGTGGCTGTTGTCCCACCTTGGCCAAAAATACCCCTTTCTGTAACTCCCTAAAAGATGCCCTGGTCTTCTCCGCCCTTATCGTTAAACAGTTTGACTCTCATGGGCTGGAAGTCTACTCAACCACCTTGTTATACACACTGAATAAGACATTTAAAGAGTTGTTTGCACCTTGAAAAGAATCGACATACATGACAAAGTAAGGCAGAGAAATTTCACTTTATCTGGGACTCATTTCTTTCTTTCTTCTTCTCTCTTAGCACCAGCGAGCTCACCTCTCTGTCACCTCATACCAACATCCAGAGACATCATCTTTCCTGTTTTTATTCATTTATATTTCTTTCTTCTTTTATGTAAGTTTTGTTTTAGGTGTGTGTATTTTTTCTGTTGTGATAAAAAATTGGAAATGCCAATGAAACCCAGCCTCCCTACTACTGCACCTATCTGATGGTGGATAAGAAGGATGCTAGATAAGGCCACATTTTTCTAACTATATAAAACAACAAGGTCGACATTCACACCCAGAAAGAGTCAAAAAAATAATATATGTCGCTTTTCATGTGAGCAGCTGCTTGCAACACTACGACTGACTTCCAGCGGAGAGACAGAGGCTGAAAATAGGCACAGTCATCCTTGTATTTTAAACAATATCGTATGTTCCCACCCTAACCACGTCCGCACTCTGTGACAGTTCGCTTTTCACTCCGCCTTTGAGTGAAGCCGTTCAGAATAAGACACTGGTGAAGAAAGTAGAACATCTGCTAAAGACAGCCATTTTTTCTATATTGGACTTATTATTCATTATTCACCGATCGCTCACACACACAAACACGTCTAATAGGATGATAATGTTGCTGAATGTGTGAACACAAAATATTTCACTAACAGATGATAATCATGACAATTTTATATGGTAATAATTCAGGCCTAGTTATCAGTGTTAGCGGCCAAAAATTGATTAATGCAACTTTTTACACAATTTAAAATGTGATCATTCAGCTTCAAAATCAGTGCAGTTTCAGCCCTGCATCCAAGTGTAAAGAGTTGGCTGCTAAAAACACTGTACTCATAAGCTTTTTATATCAGAAAATGAATCCCTGAAGACAAACAATAAGCCAAAGTGAATGCTATTAAAGGATTATGTTGATGTGGTAATTTCCTGCTTTAAAAGAAAGCTGCTGTTCAATCGCCAAATCTCAACTCCTGCATGTCAGAGTGTCTTTGAACGCACCGACGTGGAGAATTATAATAATAGCCTCTGCTAAAATATGCAGTACCACATGATAGACACTTGAATCAAAAAAATGGACAAACATCTTTTTTCTTTCTTTTTTAAATGTGACAAATCGTGCTCTTTGATAAACAACAACCCAGTTCAACCTGTTTACTTTTAAAAAGGTTGGCAGCCTCTCACACCCTCATCTCATTTTTCATTTTGAGCCATTAGAATAGATTTCCCTGGAAGCCTGTTTATAATAATAAGTGCAGGTGATTCGTTAGCTTTATTCACACTCCTCTCGTCTGCATGGTTTCAAACTCGCTCTGGTTACAGTATGTTGTTGGAATGCATATTCACTGTTATCAGTTTTCTCCTTTGTCTCAATCTTCAAAACATACCCATGCGCTGCGATTCCCAGGAATGGGGAGGTAAGTAAACAACATTTATCACATATGTGTCAGAAAGTTGGTCTTAATTTGGTGGAACAGCGTGTTGCACAAACTCAAGCCTAGCTGACCCATGAGAGACGTGTGTTTGCAGGATCACGGTACCTTGACGTGACTCTGAGCGCCCAGGTTGTAGATCTCCGTCGGCTTCACCTGGTTGATGATCTTCACCAGACACGTGCTGTCAGTCAGATCGCCGTAGTGCAGCTTCATGTCTGACGGGGAAGACGGACAAACACGTAAAACAAACATTGGTTTCTACTGTAATTCACACTCACTGCTCCTTCACATATTCACTCAGCATGACTTCCCTTCTTGGAAACATATCAGAGAGGAAAACCCAACAGCTGCTGTTTTTTTTGTGCACTTCAAATGAAATCAATCGGATCGGAAAAATTGATCGTCAAAGTTCACTTAGAGTCAACTGATCCTGGTGATATGTCTGTTATATTCTGCTGTAATTCATTGGAAGAATGTTTCCTACCAGTTAGCAAACTGTTACTATATGTCAATTTGCAATCTGTTCTCTTTCAATAATAATAACCAGGGCTTGACAATACAAATACATTATTATAAAACAACTGCAAATAAATAAATAAAAAAATTAGTTTGAAAGGTTTGGTATATGCAGAACCTAAAATACACTATTATACACTATTACATATTTTGTTCTGTTGCTATTTCACTTCTAAGCTTGAACAATGGTCAGCTGTATGATATGTTTGTAATAATAGACCAACCAAGTGGGTCCAGAATGAAAGAAGATGATTTAATTTAGTTTTAGATGCATGTTTTAGATGTTTTAGATGTAGACACTTACTGCCTTCAGTGTGTGTCTGTGGGTTCTGGTAAAGATGTTCAATGCGTCCCGTGTTGAAGGAGCTGGAACGACGCAAAATACCATGAACCTGAGGGAGAAGAAGACAAAAGAAGAGAGGTAAAAGGAGATTTATCCACGTTAACTATACAGCAGTCTCTGCCCTGAAATACATAACAGTATGCATCTAGAATTAGGATTTAAAATGCCATGTTTTTAAGATTTTTAATATAAATGTATATGGTTTTAACATTTAAAAAAAAAGATTGGTAACTGTCAATCCTCTGTGAGAGTAAAGATTGGATGTCTGGATATTTTATATGGATGGATATGGATATAAGTGAACTCAACACTTCCTGCAGCTGCTTCACAGACCATATAAAAGCGCCTTCCAGTAAAAGAAAACAAGTTACGCTGCAAGAAATGTTTGCGGTGTCGTCGCCGGCTTGAAGCTGCTTAGCTGTGTTTTAACAAAAGGTAAGACGTAGGCTTATGTGGATCCTCGTGCGTGCGTTTGTCATCACATTTTTGTCATTGCGTCGATTCCACAAACAAACACATTGAGTGAAGTAAGCAGGCGTTTATACTAGGCAGCTGTCCAACACACATAATCAAAGTAAACATGGCTTTTCCTGTGCCGATATCAAACCCCCTCCATAATAATCTGTCCTAATGTTACCTCACACCGAGCACAGCGAGGCCTTATTACAAATATTTCCTCCTAAGCTGGAACAATACGGTCATAAAATGTGCTATTGTGATGTTGCGTAACGTAGAATAGCAGCATAACTCGTGATGCTATAGCGGCCATTGACTCAGCATTAAACAGCGTTCCACTTTGCCTGGATGTAAATATCATGACACATCAAGCACTGATTTTAGACATAACACTTGGCTGTAGTTTTTAGGGGCTACCTAGTGGGCTTGGTGGTCTCCTATCTAATCCTTCTGTTACCACCCAGAATGACTTATTATATTCCTCATATTTCTTCACCCTCATTCCCAGTCTGTCTCTATTTACTCTACAATTATAGCCATGTTTTGTTTTTACCCAAGATAAAAGGTTTTAAATTGATGTCAGATATAATATTACTGCGGTGGCCAACGTTGCTTTAATCCTTATCTTCAAAAAAGATCTTTGTGCCAATAAAATATTTTTATAGCAAACATTGATACAACAGCGTTGTGTCTCATGGCTCCGGCTCATAGTGTTTTTAAAACGCTGCCTGTGATCTGTACTCCATGTTCTGGAGAAGGGGGGGAGGGGGCTGTGTGTGAGGAAGCTCTGCTCAGGGAAGATAACAGGTCCTGATCCAAAGGGAGTCCATTAGAGGGAGGACGCTGTGCCCTGACCTCACTTCCTTTATTCACTGTGCACTTCCTGCTTGCTTGCTTGCTTGCGTGCTCCTCTTTAATGCCACTGCATCACCCTCCCACCCTCCCCCCCTCCCTCCTCCTCCCTTCTCTCTCCTCCTCCTCCTCTTCAACATCAGCATCCCCAACCTAGATCTAGTCCACTTCCTGTCTGCTGTCTCTAAAGCAGGCAGCAGATGGCGAAGCTGACCAGGCAGGCTTTGGACGATGATGATGATGAAGTTGTGTGTTTGTGCTGCATGTTTGAAGGGGAAATGAAATCATGCGGCTACTGTCAGGAAAACACATGACCTCTGGTGCAATGTGTGTGTGTGTGTGTGTGTGTGTGTGTGTGTGTGTGTGTGTGTGTGTGTGTGTGTGTGTGTGTGTGTGTGTGTGTGTGTGTGCGTGTGTGCATGTGGGTAGTATGTAAAGGCTTTTCATGGGTGTGAAACCACCACTGAAGCCCCACATAGCCTCAGTCAGTCAGAAACAGCTCATTAATCTTCATGTCCATCCACAAGCTGTTGACTTTTTGGGCGCTCCTAAAAACACATCATGCAGCAGGTGAAAGTTATCATCCTCGCTCACTCATATTATAACAACCTGCGTTATTAACCGTCTGACCCAAGGGTAAAAGTTCACATGTCAAAGGGCTCGGTGCCACACAAAGGGTCTTATCGGGGTGGGGGTGAGGGGGCAGGGGGGTGAGGTGTGAGTCACAGTTCGAGTACGAATCTGACTGCCACGTTACATCACGATCCCTCGGGAGCTCCCACACACTGCTGTGGCTGGACGCGTCTTATCGAGGGAATGTCGCCCTGCGTGTGTCTGTGATTGTTGGCCTTCAGGAGCGTCTGGATTCATTTGGGCGTACGTGTGTGTGTGCGTCTACAGTACCAAAAGGGCAGATTCTTGGTGCTGTCTGGGTTTCTCTCTCTCTCTCTCTCTCTCTCTCTCACTCTCTCTCTCACTCACCTCGTAGCCTTTAGCGAGCAGGAACTCAGCCAGGTAGGATCCATCCTGCAAAAGAGAGAAGATGACAAACCATAAGGCATGTAAATACACAAGTGTGTGGTTCAGACATACTGATTTATTACATCGACTGATTACAATAAGGCTGCAATTAATCATTATTTTCATTATCTATTATCTGTCAATTATTTTCTTGATTATTCAATGAATCATTTGGCCTTTTTAAAATGTCAGATAACAAGTGAGACATGCCAGTTATAATTTCCCGCAGCCCAAAGTGACGTCTTCAAAATGTCTTGTTTTGTCTGACCGATAGTCTTAAAGCCAACCATTTTGTCATTTTAAGAAAAAAAAGGTTAAATATTTGCTTGTTGAAGGTTCTCAAATGTGAGGATTTGAAGCTTTTCTGTGTCATAGTTATCATAGTTAATTGAATTTCTTTGGATTTTTGATGAGATAAAACAAGATATTTGAATTAACCTCAAGATCTTACAAATAATAAGAGTCATTTTTCACTATTTTCTGATATTTTATAGACTAAACAATTGAGAAAATTATTGGCAGATCAATGGATAATGCAAATAATCATTAATTGCAGCCCAATTTCAGAGCATATGCCTACAGAGTTATGTTTGGAAGATTGTTGAAAACGAGACAGCAATGACAGATGCGACAAAAAAAGCTGAAGCGAACACTGAAGATGTTTGTTTTCTGTTGGTCAAGTAAACCAAATATGACTCCATGAGTCATGACACATTGATGGACACAAGTGGTCAAAAAACAACAACTGTAAAACCTAAATCCCCTTAAATGCTATTGGAACGCCTCCTTTAAACCTCCACGCTGGTAGTCGTGAGATCATTAGGTATAACATCCACATGAATCAGGAGCTTTGGGGCAGATGCTGAATCCGTCTCTCTGTGTGTGTGTGTGTGTGTGTGTGTGTGTGTGTGTGTGTGTGTGTGTGTGTGTGTGTGTGTGTGTGTGTGTGTGTGTGTGTGTATGTGTGTGTGTGTGTGTTCGAGAGCGAGCCCTGTCAATAAGGTCTTGTTCCCTTCACCCATGTTACTCCTCGTCTTTTTTCCCTGCTCAGACTTTCCGACCGCACATTCTGAAACACTCTGGAACATTCCTAACCAGTCATGGCATTCATCCCTCAAACCCCCTCACATATGTGCACGCACACGTACACGCACACACACACACATACGCTGCCAACATGCCAGCCCCATGCTTCCTCTCCAGGTCTGAGGGAGGGGTGGTAGTGGTGGTGGTAGCGGTGGTGGTGGTGGTGGTGGTGGGATAGAGAAAGAGTCAGGGTGGAGAGGGAGGCAGGAGGAAAGGTTGAAGGGAGGCTGGAGGCTGGAGGTTGGAGGTTGGAGGACACCCAGGACCTGCAATCAAGTCACGAGAGAGTGATAGATGGTCATGTTTTAGGCTGCGTGAGGCCCTGATCCTGGATGCACCGCTACATAATCTACCATGGAGCAAAGACAACAGAATAGACCACATTCCCAAATGGGAAAACTTTAAAAATTGGAATAACTTGGGTGGTTGTTTTAAGAGTTAGTTCAATTTTCCATATTAATTAATCAATGCAATATAGCATTAGCCCATTTTGGCCACTAGGTGACAACCTCATGAAGCTGGTAAAGCTGTCATCAAGGCATACAGTGATGACTTTGAGGAATCTAAAACATGAATGATTTTTGGTTTGTTTGACACTTTTTTCTTCTCTACATAGTTCCATATGTGTTATTTCATAGTTGTGATGTCTTCAGTATTGTTTTACAGTGTATAAAATAGTAAAAAATAAAGAAATAAAGCACATTTTCAAATATTCTTATATCAGAAATATGGGTTTCTGTCACCGAAATGTGTTAAAATAACAGGGATGGTTCCTTACTAAGCTTTTCACAAATAAAATGAATTATCACTAAATTTCATTGTGGGTGTTTTATAAAAAATATAGCATCAATGGTTCTTCTATGGTGGTCAAAAGTTGCATGGTTGATGAGAAAACAACAGGAAGGTTAAAAATTGGAATAACTTAGGTTGTTGTTTTAAGAGAAACAGCTGATTAATCTCTCAAGTTAGTTCAGTGCTGTATTAATAAATTAAAGTAGTATTAGCACATTTTGGCCACTAGGTGACTACCTCATAAAGGTGGTAAAGCTGTCATTAAGGCATACAGTGATCTAAACTTTTTTTTTTTTTTGGCTTGTTTAACACTTTTTTGTTCACTGCATAGTTCTATATGTGTTATTTCATAGTTGTGATGTCTTCAGTATTGTTCTACAGTGTCTAAAACAGTAATAATAAAGTCAAAACCCTTGAATTTGTAGGTGAATCCAAACTTTTCACTAGTACTGTATATTAATGGAAGCGTACAGTGGATATAACAGACCTTGTTTGCTGAAAACGGTTGCCAGCTGCTGCTAGAAACGGGGTTGATGAGAGTCTCGAACCATACAGTAAATACACCGTAAAGCCAAAAAACCACATCAAGTTATTCCTAATCATTTGAGGCATGCATCCAGGAAGCTTTTTTTTCTGTACCTTGGCTGCTGTATAACATCATATGAAAAGTAGAGGATCATTACGAGGATTTGCTGGCTTCCATCTGTTGGAGTCTAATTATTCATGTAAATGCTACCTCTTAATCTAGGACCTCCAAAAAGCCACGCTGTAGTCAAAAAAAAGATCTAAGAATATAGTTTTCCCCTTCTTTCCAAGCAGGCATACGTTTCTAATTTTCTGCGATATTACTTCATTAAACATTTATAAGTATCGGCATATATATATCAGCTGATTAGCAACAAAACATCTCAGTGAAGAAAAGCCAAAAACATGAGGTCATATATTCACCAGAAAGACTGATCTAATAACCAAAATTTAAGAGGCCCTAGTTCAAAACACATGTTTATGTTAAGTCATTTAGTATCGCTCCAGCTTGACTGTGTGTAAAGATGTATACCGATCTCTCTCCGCTCTTAACCTACTTTTTACCCACATTTTTAACATTTTTGAAGATAATTCCAATTTCTGTGCTACTGAATAAAATATGTTGTTCATTAGGATTTCCAAGTAGTGTATGTTTCTGTTATTATTGTTGCCTTGAAAACACAGATGGATGGGCTTAAACATGTTTAAACGCTGGTACTTTCCTCTGAAGTCACACAAATTGCAGCAGTTTTACTCTAAATGTCTTCTGAAGATCATTTTTTTAGCATCTCCAGATTGAGCTCTCTGTACTGTAGGTCGGCCGGGAGGTGTAAGCACTGATGTCCAACCTGTTTCTGCCTAACCCCAGAGGGGGGGTGTGGTGGGGTGGGGAGATGGGCACAGTCGGGGCACCTGGCAGCCCCCGTCCCCACGGCGTTCAAAGCTCCAGCTGGTGTCATGTTTTCCTGCCCCAGTGCCAGGGTCAAAGCGTTCCACGCCAGACCAATATGGAAAACAAGCCTGAAGAGCTGCAGCTCTGTTTAAAAACAAGAGGCTCCTTTGAGGCTGTATTAGCCCATAAACCCTGGCCTCACCTCGCCGTTTCCTGTTATGGGGAGCTGAGCGTTTGGTGGGAGTGGGAGGCGGGTGGTGGTGGTGGGGGGGGAGGGATGGACACACACACAAACACGCATATATACAACTACAGTACATGCTCACCTGCCAGGTCAATGCCACACCACAAAAACTCCCCACAGACTCATTTCAGACTCTGACACAATGTGATCTCTCTACTCTGCTGGATTTAAACCAGAGAGGAGGCTTCAGTAACAGGAGGGTGAAAGTTCATCAAAGAAGAAGAAGAAGAAGATAGTGACTATAAATGCCTCGTATTTATAAACGCTGATGGTATGATGATGTGTTAACTGAATCTTCTGATTGTCAGTGAATGCAGCATGAAGTGTCATCTGCAGGGGGAGCAATCATTAAAAACAGGTGTGATGAAACTTTTTGAAATGTTCTTAATTGCAACATTACTTTCTTTCCTCTTCCCTTACATCTTACATTCCTTCCTCTCCTACTTCCTTCTTCAATCCCTTAGTTCCTTCCTTTGTTGCTTTTTCCTTCTTTCCTAACTGTCTTTACTGTTTTTCTTTCCATACCTTTTTCCCCTTTTTAATTGCTCCCTCACTTCTTCCTTTCCTTCCTTATTTCTTTTTTTACTTCCTTACTTTCGTTTTCTTCCTTCCGTATTTCTTTCTTTCCTTCCTTACTTCTTTTCTTCCTTCCTTACTTCATTCTTTACTTATTTCATTACTTAATTCTTTCTTTCCTTCCTTCCATATTTCCTTTTTCCTGTCTTCTGTCCTTCCTCTCCTATTTTCTTAGTTCTCTCCTTTGTTGCTATTTTCCTTCTTTCCTTCCTTTCTTTACTTTTAAATTGCTTCATGACTTCCTCTCCTTCCTTACTTTCTTCCTTCCTTCCTCATTTCTTTTTTCCCCTTCCTTACTTCCTTCTTTACCTCCTTCCTTTGTTACGTTGTTTTCTTTCCTTACTTCCTTCCTTCCATATTTCTTTTATCACTTCCTTAGTTCCTTAATTCTCTTTCCTTCTTAAATTCTGTCTTTTCTTCCTTCCATATTTCCTTCTTTGCTTCTTTCGTTCCTTCTTAATGTTATTCCTGACTTTGTTACATTGTTCTTTCCTTCCTTACTTTCTTGCTTTTTTCCTTCCTTCGTTTCTTTTCTCCTTCCTTACATATTTTCTTTATCACTTCCTTCTTTTCTTCTTTACCTCCTTCCTTCCTTCCTTTTTCTTCCATAATTCCTTTTTTACTTCTTCCCTTGTTTCCATATTTCCTTCATCACTTGCTTCTATTCTTCTTTACTTCCTTACTTAACTATTTTTCCTTCGTTTCTTCCTTCTTTCCTTCATTTCTTCCTTCTTACTTCCATATTTCCTTCATTTCCTCCTTCTTTACTTCCGTTTTTCCTTCCTTCCTGACTGACAGTTTACACACATTGCCTTCATAATAATCTGAGTCTAATTTCGTGATATTTTGGTTCAAACACACAAATATTAATGACGTTACATAAGCCTCGAGAAAAGTAAAGTACTGAGTAAAAAATGAATAAGAAGAGTAATGTGAGCAAATAGAGAACGAGCAAAAAGAAAGGATGAAAAAAGAAAAACCTAAAGCTGATGTTGACGTTACACTAAATCAATCCATGTGACGGAAAAATGTTAACAATGTTCACTCATCAGAACTGCTCCTCAAGTGCTATCATTAGCTCCAATCAACATTCCCGTCATCATCATCACATCATCATCATCATCATGGTGTGGTTTCATTAAAAGGAGGGAAGGTGGGACTCTGCTCACGTCTGTGTGTCACAGGAGAGTAAATGT
Source organism: Scomber scombrus (assembly GCF_963691925.1). Classification (NCBI taxonomy): domain Eukaryota; kingdom Metazoa; phylum Chordata; class Actinopteri; order Scombriformes; family Scombridae; genus Scomber; species Scomber scombrus. The sequence goes on along the minus strand of NC_084977.1, from coordinate 29,267,963 downwards.
TCAGTGTTTCTGCAGCACATTGAACAGCATGTTCAGTCCATCACTGCAAACACTCGCTGTGCTTTAAAAGCTTAATGATGGAGACATGCTGGTGTGTTTTCAGTCTCCACAATTATGGGGAAATTATATATGATTACATAACATAACATGATGGCCGTTACCGTGCCAACCAGAGCCCCAATAATGATACTGGACTTCTGGGGCTGATGCCAATATGTGGGATTAAAAAACTTCCAATATCAATATATCACTGATAACCTTACATATATACAGAATATATACTTAAACACACATTAAATATGAAGCACTCGTGACAAAGATATATAATGGTGGCATGATGTTTTACAGTTTATACTTTATTGTATAAAATAACATTATTGCACTGAAATAGCAAATCTAACTGGAAATGTAATATTATAAAAGTAATATATTTTAAGCACTTCCAAATGATCAATACGCAATACACACACAGGAACTGATATGCACTCATATTTTTTATACCTTAACATACATAAATATATAAAATATGTATGTATTCTATGTTTTTTATGTAATTTCTGTCTATTGTATGTCTGTTATTGGTCAGTCAAAGACAGTTTTCCACCATGGTTTTGTTTTATTCTATTCTATTCTTTTATTCTATAAATTAAAAAAAATAGAGAACAAAAAAAACATATGTGCATGGATGTTAAACTTGAATTTAGAAAAATGATCAACTATATATGAAATGCTGCCTATATAACGTGAAGAAATCTTTAAAAACTATCAGCAACATACACCTCAATACTGATATATCTGTGATAGGCCAATATCGGCTGATAATATTGTCTTACTAACATATCTTTATAATAACTATATGATAATCCTTTTTTTGCTACTGGGAAGAAAGGATGAGGAGAACATGTAGAGTCCAGATGGGGTTCAGAGTCTTTTGATCAAACCATCAACCCAGTGATAAATAAATGACCTGCTGAACCTCTTAACCCACAACAACACCATTCATACTGTATCACATCATGTCTGCAACACTGAAGGACTCTCAATCAAAAGTTTTCTCATAGCACAAATGAAACACTTCAATCATTTAATCTTAATCAGAGTAAACATTTTCTGAGAGGCTCCACCTCCTTAAATAACCAATCTTTGAGGGGAGAAGATGACACACACACACACACACACACACACACACAAACACACTCCTCCCAAACACAGGCGGTGCACATCGGGCCATTAACAAGCTCAACAAATGTTTTAATCCTAAAGCTGCAAGATGCAATCCATGTGAACGAAGCATTAACAACACCGAAGCATTTGTCTTCCTAATGTAGGAAGTACATTAAGAAACTTAATAAAAAGAATAGAAAAATAAATACCATTAAAAACCAATTTACTCAGGAGAAATAATATAAACAATTACTGACAACAAAGAGGGAGGAGTGGAAACTCTTTATAATGTATATTTTAACAGCCTACACTCAAAAAACCAAAGATATTCAGTTAACTATCATATAAGACACCAAACTTTGGCATTTTAGCTTAAAAAAACATCATAAATAAATGACGGATTGTAAAAATTGTTGCTGACTAATGTGTGTGCAGTGCAGACAGAAGACATGTCCATGGTGCAGACAGCATAATAACATGTAGAGGAGTGATGTTTTGGACTAACCCCATGCAGCACTATGAGGTTAGTGCCCCCTGGTGGTGGAAGAGTGAATTGCAGGACATTTACCAATTACATCTACTCTGATTCAGATTATTAGGGTTAAATTATCTGTTTAACATTAAGGAGTAAATAACCTACTTGGGGGGAAAAAAAGATCCTGACCCAGTCCAAAAGTTAAAGGGGTTCAGTCTGCAGGCCTGCAGGCATTATGCATGTATTTATGTAAACTTTTAAGTTCATGGCCGTTTATTTGTCGTTGTGTATAACCTCCAAATGAATCACTTTAATGTGCTTTCTTTAGACCGCAGGAAGAGCGGGCGGCCAAGCACGCCACCGCTCTGCAATTAAGCCCGATACACTTTAATGGAGCCGTAATCACAGACCACAATACACACGAGCACATCATGCACACAAATAAACATACACATGCAGCAATAAGTAGGAACATTTGGTGTGCTGTGTGAAGAGCGGCCCGAATCTTTCCCACCCTACTTTAGAAACAAGTCAGGCGTGAAATAAAATGAGTGAACAGAGCTTCCTGGTATCAATATGAGTCAGGAAGACGAAACTTTGAGGAAGCTGCTGCAAAACTTACTCACAGAAAATACATCTTAAAGAGTTATTTTATATTCTTTACAGCCAAATCAAGTAAGATTCATTCAAGAATGCTTATTTTTTGATATTTGAAAGATTAAAAAAGTGACAGTTACATGTTTTTCCTGCATTAAATTACTTTTTAGCTCATAAAAAAACGTCCTAGAATATATAAACTGTATATTACCATTCAAATGCTTAATAATAACTTAACCTATCATGGAAATTAGAATAGGAAGCATGCTTGGCTGACACATACTGTGACTACACCATAAGCATGGAAAGCCTCAGGTATCAAAAAGGATTAAAGGTGACTGTTATCCACAACATAACTTAAACGTAGCTGAAATAAACTACTTGTATGTTGAGCTATTGACTCCTTAAAACTCAGAAGTTATAAGTGAAGCCAAATGGAAAGCAAACGTGATAGTCAGTGATTATTTAGTGATAGTGATACTTTAAAATATGAGTTTCAGGGTTGAGATCTGTTGCCTTTCATGCTATGACTCAACGGTAAGTCGATCTTTGGTTTCCACTGCGGTAAAAGTTCACGTTCAAGTTGTTCATGAAGGACATGTGACAAACTTCTCAGAGCCACCTACAGACAGGCAGCACTTCATCATAAGATAGATTTCTAGGGAAGGATTTCTTTATTCCTTTACTTTTATAATCTCTTTGATAAATTTCAGATCAAAAACTACAAACATGTGATTCATGAGTTTAAGATGATGCTTCATGTGAATTGTTTTAGAGTATGAGAAGCAGTCAGACTCCATGTTTTTTCTTGGCTTGGTTTCCTCTCACATCTTTACTAAATGTTTAAGAATTTGTGATATCAAAAGATGATTCCTGAATTTAGAAAAATGAGCTTTTTCCATCTTCACTTTAAAGTTATTTTTCTCTTCATCTACACAGACGTCATGACCAATCATAAATGACTGCCTTGCAATAGAGAAGCTGCAAGTAATTCATATAATTAGCCAATTAAGCAGTCGGCCAGTCGAGAGGAAATGAATCAGCAACTGTTGGGATCAATCAACAATCCTAAAGCCAAAGATATTTAGTTTACAACGATCATTTTTGTCAGTTTTTACCCATTAATGCCAAACATTTGCTGGTTTCAGAGTTTGAAGCTTTTCTGTGTCATACATGATGGCAAAGTGAAATTCTTTGGATTTTGGACTGTTTTTAAGCATTTTTCACAATTTTCTTCTTTTATAGATACAATGATTTATTGTTTGATGAGGAAAACTTACCAGATTAATCCATTATGAAAGTAATCATTCACTGCAGCCCTATTTCAATATGTTGTAGTAACATCTAATCTTTACACCATCATATCATGTGTTAGCCTGTAAACTTCACAGCTAATCTTGAACCACATGCAGTTCACTTGTTGTTAGTTAAATTTATTCAGCTTTTTATCACTAACTGCACTGTTCCTGTTTAAAAAGTTACCAGACTTCATTCAGAGGGAGAATCAGTCTTGAAGGAGCCATCAGCAGCGGTTATGAGCGACAGAGGAGATGTGTGCACGGATTCTTAGCTTTATGATTATTATTACTGGCACAGGCTCCGACTCTATCCTGCAGCCGCTAACGCTGGGGTCTGTAGGAAGGAGGCGAGGGAAGGAATGAGAGAAGCGAATCAAATGCCAACAAAAGGGATGAAGCAAAGAGATTTGAAGGATGAACATCAAACAGCTCGAGGGGTCGTATCACGGCGCGGGCGTTGTTTTCCCAACCAGAGGAGCCGAGGAAAGAAGTGCGAACCTCAAAGCCAAAGTAAAGTTTTACTGTCGAGCGGAGAGGCTGAACCTGTCCTTTTCGTAACCCCACGTCGTAAAACAGCACTATCAGGCTGGAGCCCCTGCCCGGCTCTGCAGCTCTGCCTTGGCACTCAGGTGGTCTCCCATAACTCACACCCTCTCACCCCAATACTTCACACTGACACAGCAGTCAAAAGGTATTCAGACTGAGCAGCATGCTGCCTAGAAATTTATGAACAGTAGTTAGCCAGGCAATTTATGGCATCACTGTGACCCCGCGGCCCGTGCAAGTGACTCCTGAGATGATCTATCCAGATGCCTGCGCTGCCTCCTGCGTGGACTCTCATGGAGTATTTTACAGTAATGCAATGACCGGCGGGATAAAAATGAATTAACGCTGTTATTCTTTGTTTTTTTGTCAAAGGAAAGAAAGGAATGCGAGATGTTGAAAATGACTTTCCAAGACCTCCGATAGTTGTCTCGCCTCCAGGGACGCATTCTGGAAACGGTCAACTGACAACTTTTACCTCATACCGTGAAACATTTCACAAGTCTTTGCTGCTTATTTTCTCTGATGCAAATCACCTCTGCATGTGCAACACTGCCACAACGCGTGCATACATTCACACATAAATACTGTGCACACTTATACAATTACGTTCACATGCACACACAGAACCGCTGATGCAAAAGTACTGGACAGGTTTAAGGGCAGCAAAAAAATAAAATGCAACATATTACGATCTTCCATAACATTCCCGAGCTTCCTGAAGTCCAAAGAGACTTTTCTTCACTGCAGAAACTATTACTGAAAACACATCTATGAGTAAAAACAGCAGGGATATAGATACTGAATGTCTCATCTGTTCACACAGTACACAGGTGTTCAAGGAACAGACAATATGGATCAAATGTATCACAGTATATCCAGACTCATTCAAATGTTTAGTCCTAATATGAGCTGCAGTGATTCGTCGATTCATCAGTCGGTCACACAATTTAGATAATTGAATAATCGTTTCTGTGATTTTAAATAGAATATTTGGTTGCAGCTACTCAAATGAGAGGATTTAAAAGCTTTTCTGTATCACACATGATGGAAAAATTGAATTTATTTGGATTTTTCTCTCTTTTTATAGACACAACGATGAATCAAGAACATAATTGGCAGATTAATCAGTAATGAAAACAACAATTAGTTGCAGCGCTACTCCAAATATAAACATTGATATTGAAGTATAGTACATTTTATGGAAATTAAACCAAGAAAGCATTTATGGGTAAAATTGTGAAATGACAATATCTAAAAAAATACCTGACTGATGCAAAAATCTTGTTAATCCAACACTATCATAAAATCTTGTTCCCTGACGTCCATTGAAATCAAAGATATTAAAAAGACTTTTGTAGATCAATGCAGCAAAAATCACTAAAAGTTTACAAAACTTAACAGTCTCAAAGTATAGTACATCATCATATTGTCGAACCCATGACGTCTTAAATATGTATTTTCTACAGCAAGAATTATGGCCTATAAGCTACTGTTTAGTTTTCTAGGAAATAACATCTTCTGTTTTCCCAAATGTACTGAAAACACAGCTTTAATCAACTAAACTATCCACATATTAAACCATGAATAATAAATCTTTTAGATTAATTGACTGATTTATATAAAAACTGTCCACAGCTGATGAACAATGAATTCAGCTCTACTACAGTAGAACCCGACCAAGCCCAGTTAAATCTATGAAAAGACAGATACTGATCTTGATACTTGAGAAAAATTGGCCAAAATTCTTTTAGTCTGTTTTGACACAGATAAAATAAACCAAAGATTCCTCAATTTTAGATATAATAAATAGTTATGTCAAAGATATGTGCTGGGGCTGGACATTTTAAAGATGAAACACAACCTTAACCGTCTAACATGACAATAGCAATAAAAATAGGGAACCAAAAGAGCAGTAAAGTATGTATAAATGCAACATATGAAGATTTTTTGGATACCTGCCGACTCATAAGCACCTGCTAATATATCTCCAATAAGCAAATATCAGCCTGCTGATAAATGTCAAAATCAAGCACTAAAATTGACTAAAATTACAATTAAATTCAAGTAAAAGTCATTTTTGGACATCCTCCATACATAAATCAAAGTTTCATCCTCAAATAAAATTCCAGGTTTGAAGTCTGCTGTAACCATGACGATGACACAACATCTCAACCTCTAGGCGATGACACAACTTCAAACAAAAGCTCTCACGGTAACACGATAACAAACCTCCGTGACAGTATCGTCACCGTGGCGATGTCGTTCAATTGGCACATAAATACCAGTACGGCCAGTTCCACCAGGCTGACGCTGCTCCTCCCTGCCCATTGAACAGGTGTTGTGTTCTGGTTAAGTGACTGCCATATTCAGCGTGCCAGATCTTAAACATGAGGAAATGCTTCACGCCACAGTGGCAGCATGAAGTCAATCGTTAACTATAAATGTCATAAAAAGGTCAACCTTCTACCCGTCTTCCGTAAATCCCATAAAGCCTCAGATGCTCCAGTACTGTTGGACGTAGCAACCAAATAGTGACCGAAGAAGAGTATCAAATACAATGAAGTAGGACAAAGTAGGACTGTTTAATTTTAAATGTCTACATGCACAAAAAGTTCATTTTTAGTCAAAAAGTAGCGTAGATCATAGCTGCTACAGTAGCAGTTTTGAGTCATTAAGGTCCCGTAAACTGTGATATGATCAGTTACACCATGCACACAATCAGTTTGAACTGCCGACCTCTGGCAGACGTTACAGGACAATAAAAACACGAACAAACAGATTAAAAAACTGCTTTCATGCAAGAGCCACAACTGCCTTTAAACGCTCAGAAAACCTGATTTTTGTACAGTTGCAATGACACTTTATATGTGCAATACTAAGGGAGATTGCGCAATAATGACAGCAGAATGTGGAGTGTATTGTTTGTAGTTTATTATGTGTTTCACTTTCCTTTTAGTATATAGTTTACTATCTTTTATAAGCACTTTTTTAAACTTTAGGCACCAATAAGGATTGCTTCCAATTTCGTTGTACAATGACAATAAAGACTATCATATTCTATTCTACCTGCAGCAGTTTTTCTGTCTCTGGCTACCTTGAAGTGAATTTAACGGACATATCTAACCCTAAGTAGGACAGACAGAAAAAAAAAGTGCACACACTGATCTGTGCTCCTGGTTTGCGTCATTAACAAGGTTACACCCTCCCATCTGCTGGTTATGATGTTCATGTGCTTTTAACTCATGATCCTTTGTATGTTCTCTCTCTTGGGTATATCTGGCCCCATCTAATTGAGGGCAACTAATAAAGAGAGGGCAGGAACCTGAGCTCTCTCTTTCTCCCTTTTTCTTTTTTTGCCTTTGTTGGTATCTGTAGGTCCGGTTGTCCTATTTTTTTACGGCTTTATTTCTGTCCTACTTTTCATGTTGTCTCATTTTAACCCTCACATACTGTTCATATTCTGACTCATAATTAGTCTATATACACCAATGCACATCCATGAATTCCCCTTCAGGTTTCATAGAATATGACGGCAGCAGCTCCATCAGTGAGCGGAGCTTTCTGACTCTCTGTGCTCAAACTGATTATTAAACTAGATGATGTATCTGCTCATCACAGTCCATAGCTGTGTGGTATGATCTGTGTTTTAAGCAGAATGATAAAAGCATTGCAAATGATGCAGGACTTTTATTATTCTTGCACAACTGCATGCTTCAATCCTGCATTTTCCCAGCAAACAAAACCCCACTACAACTTTAAATCAAACCCAAGTTTGGAACAGAAAGAAAGAAAAAATTGTATTTATGGACATATCTTCTAGCTCGACCGTGAAATTAACAAAAGTTGGCATTCTACATTTGATTAAACACTTGGTTTTGTTTACACTGTTCATCTTTTTACTGTAGTTTAAAAATTCTTGTCTGGCTGTTTGTGGGGAAAATGTGATGAAACAAGTTTAGAAAAAGGGTCCAAAAGATCTGATTTCATCTGATATTCTCCACCAACACTAAACAACTAACACACTGCACAAGAACATCCATCACACTCTGCTACGCTGTCGCCAAACACATGCACACAGTGTCAGCGGCACTCTTTATTCATTTTGGACTTAATCGCATTTTTTAGTTTTGACTACAGGTTCCAGATTCTCAAGCTGAGCATCATCTTAGTCTGTTTATCAAACTCAACTCAAATCATTTGTTTGACTTAACTACCTCAAAGAAAAACTTATTTTTAACTATCAATTAATCTATTAGTTGTTTGGTCTTTAAAATGTCAGAAAAACGTCAATCACTGTTACCTAAAGCACAAGATGGAACTTAAAACGTCTTGTTTAGACACAACCGACAGAGATGTTCAGTTTAGTGTCATAGAGGACAAAAGAAGGAAGGAAAATAGTCACATGGAAACAGAGAATTTTAGCTTTTCTTTCTTGAAAAATTGACTCATAGAAAAACTTTATTATAGACCAACGCATTTCAGCTTGTGGCCTTCATCAGGATCATCATAAAACCCTATGTAAATACTGCTTGTATTTACCCCATTTACCCTATTATAAAACATGTTTATCTATTGTCCTATTGGTCTATATGAAACATAGACTGTATATAAAATGGACGTAACATCCGTGACGTCACCCATTGGTTTGGGGACTGCTGCTTGGAAGCGTATAATTTCAGATCTGAGCAGCGCGATCTTGAAAATTTCCGGTGCATGCCGGGTAAAAAAAAAACACAGATTCTACTTATATGGGCATCAGGAGGAGCAAGAGGCGCCCTCCTGAACCTGTGAATCAATCAACCTGTCAAACACGACGTAGCCACGCCCTAATGCATACCCTGCTTTATCGTCAAATATAAAATCAGGGAGGCCAACATTTCACAAATGAACATCATACTGCATTGAAGAAGGCTTTAAACTAGCGATTGAGACCATAAACACATTTTGAAAACGTTTACTGAGGTTAGAAATCAAGTGAGAAGTTGGTGAATTCTCCATTGACTTGTATAGAGACGGAAGTCCTTTTGACACCAAAACGGTCGCCCCCTGGTGGCCTTTTGATAGAATGCAGTTTTAAGTTACTTCTGCGTTGGCCTCATTTCAGAGGACCGTAACTCCCCGCCTGATATGAAGTTGTTCTATACCCTGTTTCTTCAAAAGTTTACTTATAAATCTAAAAAACCTTTGGGCAATTACTTATCTGTCAATCAACCGGCCTAATCAATAAATCCACTAATCGTCAGCTCTAGAAACATGCACTATTAAAACTGGAAAGAGTGAACTATAATATCAATTATACTGTACAGTGACTAAAGGTACTGTCAGAGTACTCCACTTCTGCAACATTTACATCCACTATGTGACATTTAACTTAAAGTTTAGAGTTTAATAATCAGATAACAAATAAGAGACTTTAAAGTATTCATATAGAAACTTTTAGCACTGGTTTAAAATACATTTCAATATACACACACAGCACCAGATTGTAAGAAATAAGCAATAAAATAGTCTCACATCTGCACAAATCTCCACAAATGACTTCATTATGTGCTAACCAGCGATGTTAAAATGTACTTTACACAATAAACTAAATATGTGTGAATATCCTCTAACAGACTTTACTATTTCACAAGCAGTGAGCAACTTATTGTTATCTCTATGTGGAATAGACTTTACCGTTAAGAAAGGTGATACACACTCTAAAAACAGATGTTTGTTGCTTCAAACTGCAGCTGACCAGATTTTAACTTCCCTCTCAGTTATAAAACATCTGTCTCTTTTTTACAAGAGTTCCTCAGAAAATTTCAATATTATTGTTTGAAGAGTTTCAGTGGAATCGTGTTGTGATATTACACCATATCCACCGAGCAATAAGTGTCACTGTTGTCCAGATGAATAACTCTGATCTGATAAAGCTGTTATTAAGGCTTTGTTTTACACATGTGAAGAGTTTGGTCTCCTATAATGCATAACACTGGTTTTATTTAGAGTTTTAATGGACATTTTCTTGTCCACAGCCACTTATCTTGCTTAATTCCCAGGTATTATTCCCAAGTATTATTCCTGGATATTATTATTACTTGATCCAACAGAAACTCAACAATTGAGACAAGCTAAATATTTCTGTTTGACATAACTTCCTCACTAATTTGACTACACCAAATCCATTAAACTTCTTTCTTTAAAAGGCTTTTATTCAGTTCTGACTCTGAGAAAGTGGGGAAAATAGCAAAATACACCAATACTACTATATCTCATAAATATCTCTTTAACTAGATCAAACATATTTAGGCTTTTCTATGTGATTCCCTTTTTATAACTAATTTAATATAACCTTTGAGCCTCCTCTGAAACCATTTGGAGCAACCTGCACCATAGCAATAAAGAATTTGATTATTTTATATGTGGTTTTGCATACATTTAACCATATTGTGACACATATATACAGTACTGTGCAAAAGTCTTAGGCAGTCACTAGCTTTGTTTTTTTAGCAATGTTTTAATGACTATCCATATTTATTTTTCTGCCTCTTTATTAAGATATAAACAGGAAATATGTACACAATTTTTTTTTTAAACACAATTTTCAGAGCAAAATGTCTTCTACTGGCAAAAGTCTATATTTAGTTTGACCTCTCTTGGCATTAAGCACATCTTGAACTCTTTTGAGTCGACTGTCCTGAAGTTTTCTGAAGTAATCTTCTAATATATTATACCAGACTTCTCTCTTCTTTAGGTTTATGTTGTTCTTTCTCTGTCCAGGTGACCAAATACTGCATTTATAATGTTCAGGTCTGGTTTTTTTAACACTGCATACACATTTCCTGTATTTTCTGTTTGTACTCTAATAAAGACACTGAGAAATAATTCTATATGGTCATTATAGCAATGCTAAAACACTAAATCTAGACTTTTTTGGCACAGTACTGTTTATAAATATGATAAATACAGTAAATAATAAGGATTTTAAACATATGTGTATGTCATATTCTGCAACTCCCACTAGGGTCACCTGAGTTTACTCTAAATGAATCAACAGAAAAGTAATCAGCAACTATTTTGATGTCGGAGTCATTTTTCAAGCAGAAATGTCAAACACTCGCTGGCTCCAGCTTTAAGGATTTGCAGATTTTTTTGTTTGTTTTGTTTTGTTTTTTTATGATGATGATGATGATGATGATGACTGTAAACAGAATATTTTTGACTGCCGATGAGACAAAACAAGAGATGAAGACGTCACCTTTTCCTCATGTTTTCGGGGGAGCTGCGGTGGTGATTTTTCACTACTTTGACATTAAAAAAAACTAAATGATTTAACAGATTAATCAAGAAACAATTGTTCAACCACTGACAGTTAATGTGATGCAAATAACTAACCTGTCAACCTCTCCACTCGTCTTATTCGACACTATTCTGTCACTTTCCTTCTTTACTCAGTTTAACTTAACTACTATATGAATACAACTCTAGATGGACTGATTACGTCAACATTTATATCCCCTAAAAAGCTGCTTTCCCCTCAGTTTGGTGCTACAGAGGAACATAAAAAACAAAGCCACTGAATGGAAAGGTGGCTAATGTGTAACCTGACAACTTGGTGTTGGGCTCAGTGGAAGCATGTGTTTGAGATAATAGGAGAAGGAGAGACTTGTTGTAGGAAAATAAACATTTCATTTCCAAAGAAAGTTTATTCTGGGAAGACAACAGCTTCAGGCACAACTTCGGTGTAATTTTAGCCAGCTCAGAATCCGCCATCCGCCCCCCCTCACACACACACACACACACACACACAGTCATCAATGTGTTTGTTTATTGTTACTTCACTGTGATGTTTGAGCTTCGCAGAGTGATGCATGGACAGAGTTCGACACCATAGGAGACTGTTTTCACATTCGTCTTTTATAAAGGGGGGAAAAGTTTCTCTGTTATCACCTCACAGACAACTGGAATCATATTTAATCATCCGTCTGCATGTTTCCTCAAATGTATTGTTCATAGTTTTTTTTGTTATTAAAATGTAGTTTTTAAAAAAAGGTATTTGGAAAAATGCTCTATTCTGTCTCAGCCAGGTGTTGGAGGCTTATTTGATTATCATTAGCTGGCAGTCTACTAATGTAACACCAATCAGAACAGAGACAAAGTAAACTACTGTAAAAACTGTCACTTAGAGGGATTATGAAGTGCAACGACCAAACCAGCATCTGCACTTTTCCCCAGTGAATATTTATTTGGTGGCTCATTCAACAAACTAAGGTGCAGGACAAGGTGTGGGATCATGTTTGTAAGTTAGATAAGAAGGAGACTTTAGCAGGAAAGCTAATGTTGGTTGTTGTTCAGAGTTTGTGTCTCTTGTGTTGTGTAGCAGGATGCAATCAGGCTCAGTGTGACCGTCTGCTCTGCCTATGATAAGACGCCACATTGAAGCTTTATGCAATGTTTGATTAGCTGTGTTTAAGTAAGGATGGGTATTTCATTGCTATCATTAAATGAAATAATTAAAAAAATGTATTTCTCCCTCCTGGTTTCTGCTTTTTTTCTCAAAAGGAGAACACACGACAAGTATAGAGCAGATATGTTTTTCTGGACACTGAAGACATAAAAATACTCTGATTGAAACAATAGTGTGTGTCTGATATTTAGGGTCGGGTGTCGATACTCGATATCTTTAAAAAGGTAAATAAATCGATACCAAGTAGTATTGAAACGTCTCCCGTCAAACGATACCTGAAATCGATCCTTTTTGCACCCAGAGTTAGAAAATATGACTATTTCTATGAACTTGCTCACAGCCAATCAACTCGAGTGTTCGATTTAATGCGACATGTGATTGGTCCACTGCCACAGCAGCTACAACCCGTATGTTGTGATGAAGTCGAGGTGAATTTGAGTAAATACGCTTAACAGTTCACATGCGGAGCTGACAGTATTGTACATTAAGTCGAAGTTCGCTTTGCTGGACAAACTATGTAATGACACCATATTTAGATCACCCCAAGCATAATTTTCTGCATTATATATGTTCTGATCTGTGAAAGGCCGATATCAACCGATAATATCGGTCGGCGATAAATCGGTCGGTTTCTTCATCTTCTGACATTTCATAGACAAAATAAATAATTGGGAAGTAATGATTTAAATGACAATAATCACTACTCTGCACATTCATCATTCTGCACAATGAAACTCAAACAACTGAGTGAACAACAAATAACGCATTTTATGAGTAGAGGGGGACTTTAACTATTAAACTGAACTTTTTTTAAGGGGGGGGGGGTGGTTATTATTGGTCAAAGCAGAGTTTCCATGTCAGGAAGGGATCTTTACGTCAATAAACGCTTCTTTAGAAACACCTGAAACGCATGAGGCAACGTTTGAGGGCAGAGGAGGATTAGAGTAGCGGTGAGTTTGCACCTGACAGGTGGAAACAACCACCGGTGTTTCGCTCAAACTGGTGACCGTGTTAACTGGTGACTCTCTCCCATGACAAGCTACGTTGCAAGACGTGAATGAGTCTTCTGAACACAATTTAACTTAGGTAAATGGTTAGCATAGATATTAAACACAAATGAGTATGTATTTTAAAAAAGGAATAAACTAGCATACAATTAAAGGCTTTAAAGGACACATACGTGCAAGTCATCAATTAGCACGGTCACCATGTAAACTGAAACACCGGCAGTGATAAACAAAAGCCTCCAAAAGCATAAATCACACTCACAGCAGCAGTGATAAAGAGACACATAAGCATGATTGTTGGTGCGCGTGTGCGTGTGTGTGTGTGTATGTGTATGTGTGTGTCTCTGTATGCGTGTGCGTGTGCATGTGTGTGTTACCTGTCCGGTGATGCCGGTGATGACAGCCACCTTCCTCTCCTTCTTCATCTCTCCATTCACCGCTGAGCTGACAGTAGCATCCTCTAAGCTCTCAGCCATCTCTGCACAGATTGATGTTTGCAGTCTGAAGCTTCACAGACCAACAGAACCGTTACAAAAAACCTAGTTTATGTGTGTTTACAGTCTGGATCCTGCAGCATCCGTCACCCAAACTACACAAACACACACGCGCACACACACACGAACCGCTACACAGTGCAATACGTAGAAGGAAGTAAGGGTGAAATCAACCAATAGGAGGAGAGCAGCAGAGGAGGGTTTATTAAAGAGAGGAGGAAGAGCTTGAGATGTGTTTATTATAGCACCACTGTGGGGAGGGAGGGAGAAATACAGCTGTACCTTTTAATATTTGCACAAATTGTTTCAAAAGGAAGTGAAATAAATGAATCTGTAATAGTTACTGAGGAAAAAAATGTGGTATTAATTTATAGTTACTAATGATGGATGATTAGAAAAGGGAAGTCAGACCTTTAAGATTTTATCAAGGAGGGTTTTTTCTTAATGTTTTCATATTTAACATGTTACTGAATACATATATTGCTGTTTTTAATTCTTTGACATCAATGTTTTTATATATATTTTGTAAAAGAAATCATGATGTGAGCTTAAATGGTGTCACAGTACCAATTAAACCCATGCCAGAATTTAGATTTTTATTTTTTTCATAAAATTATCTTTATTATATATTTTAAAATCTACATGAACTCATAGGTGGGAAGTAACAAAGTATTTGTACTTACTGTACCTAAGTAGTTTTTCCAGGTATTTGTACTTTACTTGAGTATTTATTTTTCTGATGACTTTTTACTTTCACTCCCTACATTTGAACACAAATATCTGTACTTTCTACTCCTTACATTGTCGAAACAGGCTCGTTACTTGTTTCAACGACTCGGGAGAATAAAACACCTTTTTTATTATTTATTTTATTTAACAAAATGTACAAGACACCCAACAATCAAACATATGACACACAAATCTATCAAAACCAAAAAATCAACAACATTATCAACTCTGGCAAGTTATAATAATTGTTGGGTGGAATAATTTATTATGACAGTAATAAGGTAGCAGGGGGGAAAATAATGAAAAGAGGGAGGAAGAAGATTGATTAAAAGAAGACAGATGGGAGAAATACATCAATTAATGAATAAATGACATGCAAAAAGGGGAAGAAGTGTTAATAGACCGATGGCTGAATGGAAGTGATCCCAGCAGTGGAGAGACATGAAGAAGTGGGAAATAAATGGTTCCCAAACCCAATATATATTTTAATTTATGTATTTCTTCTGAGTTATTCATGAATAAAAATTGATTTATAAAACATTTTGGGAGTGTGTCCGAGGGCAGATTTCATCATTTCCATTTGTAAGAGAACAGCTTGTGAGAACGAGAATGGGTTCACAATTTTTCAAATCTGTCTTAAATCAACAGTCAGCTGCCAAAATTAACACTGAAACATTTTTTCTTTCTGTAATCATTCCTCCCATTCATACCAGCCATTAGAAGATCATTTCATAATGCTCTTACAATATAAGTGATGGGGGCCAAAATCCACACTCCTCCTTTTTTGCAAAAATGTGTTTAAAAGTTTATCTGAAGCTAATATGAAGCTTCAGCCGTCCAAATGAGTCAAATCAAGTAGATCATTCTTTCAACGCTACAGTGTTTTTAGTGCCTAAGTTCCTCTTTTTGTTACTATACTTCCACCACAGCTCATCAGGGAAACACTAAGAGGCAATTTGATGCTAAAAACACTATAAATGTGTCAGATATCCACTTGATATGACTAACTCAGACTGCTGACATGCTTCACATCAACCTTTAAATGCATTTTTGCACAAACCATGACTGGTTTTTGTCCTCCATCACTTAACATTGAAAGCACATTTGAAGATCTTTTAATAGTCAGTATGAACAGGAGGAATGATTACAGCGAGGAAAACGTCTGTCTCTCACACACCTGACTGCTGTTTTAAGACACTTTTGGAAAAATGGTGAAACTAACCTTTACTACTTTAACAACAACTTTCTCAAACTCAACTCTTTCCCAGTTCATTCCACTTTTATTCAACAAAAGTTTTTAATATCACCTTCATCACGGTGCCGTCTGAGGCTGCTTCCATTTCCTTTATATACCCTTTACACACAATGTCAGAACCAATCCCTTCTTCAAAATTACCATATACCAAACTGATAAAGTCACTACAAGAGAAATATGGCCATTAATCCAGGACCAATAAGATCTTCCCTATCACTACTCACATTTATAAACTCACCTTTGACTCCTCTTAATTTATAATATCAG
Organism: Scomber scombrus; assembly: GCF_963691925.1. NCBI lineage: Eukaryota > Metazoa > Chordata > Actinopteri > Scombriformes > Scombridae > Scomber > Scomber scombrus. The sequence goes on along the minus strand of NC_084977.1, from coordinate 29,251,682 downwards.
GATAAAATAGTTATAATTTTGTCCTTTACAGTTATTTATCTATTCTTGTTATTTTTTATTTAATTATTTAAAAGTATCTTAAATTTCCCTATAAAGCACTTTAGTCAGCTCCTGTTGTTTTTAAATGTATAAATAAATTAGTCTTGACTTGATAATCTTTTCACAATATCCTCCATAAAATGTACTTTCAAAAATAAATAAAAAGATAAATATCCATATTTCTATTCTGACAGACAAATTCTGCATTCTTTCAGCATTTCATCATTAAAATAGTCTTTCAAAACACACTGTATTTACATCATTTCCATTATTTAACATCAGGAATGTTTTTTGCAACCAACAAAAACAAAGTAAAAAGACATGCAAACATGCAAAAGATAAGACAAGCATGGAGTGAGAAATACGTCTCTCCCAGCAGAGGACGTTTCTCTCTGTGTGCTTGTGTTTGCCGATGGGTGAATGTGTGTGAATGATGTGTTCATATCTGGTTACAATTCACAGCAGCACTGTGAAAGCTATGATATGAAAATGAACCATCACTTTCCTGCCAAACTCTTGTGTAACTGTGGTTGATTAAACATTCTGCTCAAACTAAACAGTGAAAGACGGACTACTGACGGATTCATTTAGGCCGTGTATGTTTGAAGGACAAATGTGCCGATTCACCCCTTTGTGAACATTATATTGTGTTTAATGAGTATCACTGCAAGAGGAATAAACACTCATGTCAAAACCTCACTCCTGAGAAAACTCTTACTCCTCTCTTTCAGATCCGAGTTGGTCAGAAAGGCATTTGTTAAAACCTGCAGGAACTTTTTCAATTGCATTAAATTCCCAAAGATTTGCAGAGATCCTAAATGTTAATATTTCATTTATCCAGAGGGAAATTCAGCTGACAAAGCAGCATGATACAACAAAGAGATAATAGCAACATGAAGAGAAAACTACATGTGGGACTGGTAAAGCACAGCGTATTCAAAGTAATTAGATACATTGAAAGAAAATGTAAATAAATGTACAAAAAAACTGTGCAAAATAGGTTGATATGAATTAAAAATATGGGTAGAAATATGTGAATAAATGTGAAATATGTGTTTAATTAAAAACAAAAGGAGAATTCCCAAAAAAAACAAGCAGTCTTGGGTTTGAGTATGCCAGTCAGGCTTGTGTTAACCTCCATACAGTTTTAATGAAGCATCAAAAGAACCAAATGCTGAACACAGAGTATGTGATACTCTCCTATCGTGTGGAAAATGGAGTGTTTTTCTGACTTTAAGCGAACGTTAAGAGGAAAATCTGGGTTAAAGATCTGGTCATTGGTCAGTTTGCCAAAATAAGCAGAACTTCAGGAGGAGAACTTGATATATTGACTGACAGAGAGATTCATTTCACAAGAACAAACCGCAATCACTTGAGACGCTATCTTAACAGGAGCGATCAAACCTCTCAGAGCTAATCTCTTATTGTTCTTGTACATTTGACCGTTTACGACAACATCTGCTCCAGCTGAGAGTCTCGGTAGCGTTGGTCAAAAAGCTCTCTCTCTCTCTCCCTCTCTGCTCGACTTCCCAGGGTGCACAGCATGATGGGAGGTGTGATTCCATTACCGACTAAAGTAAACATCATTGTAAAGGCTCTCCAATATTTAAAAAGAAGAGAGAGAAAAACAAGTGCTTGGGGTCCTGAGAACCACAGCAGTCCACTCATCCACCCTGCCTGATCAAAAGAGCTCTGTGTCAGCCCCGAGGCCTTTCTTCTTCTCTTCTCTTGTTTTAGGGGGCAGGTGTCTCGCTGTGTGCTTTTAGGTATTTGACTCTGACAGTGTGTCTACTGCTGTGCAGAAAAAGCTTCATTCTTTGCACGTGTGGGAACAGGAAACAGCGCGGGGTTAAGTTCATCTGAGAGAAAAAGAAGATGGATGGTGTCAAAGAAAGTTGTAACCGTCACAGCACAAAGGAAACAGTTGTCAGAGACGCAGTTGTTCATCGGGAGGTTCTGAGTTCAAATCTCCACGTTGACATGCAGCTGACTCCATACTTAAATCTCTAAAGCTCCAGCTCTGGTGTGGTGATGTTCAGTAGAGGTGACACTGACACAACCAGAGAAAATCTGCAGCTTGTTTGCTTGTTTTAAGCTCTGGAGCAACCAGCTGGTTTTTATTCGCTCCTGAATTCCAACAGCAGTGAAGTAAAGTTGTACTTTTTGTGCATGAACGAAAAATGTGATGCTATGTAGGAGTTTAGTTGCAAAAAAGAGAGGGTTATGTTTTGTATAAAAGGTGCAAAAAAACCCAAAAAAACACCTTTAAAGCTGGACTGAAGCAGTGAGGGTAATTACAAAATACTCACACATCTCACACAAATGACTCATTGCACTATTAGAGTTTCATTTGAGAGGGTTAACCTGAAGTTGGACGACAATACATGTTTAAAAATCGAGTTTTATGTGAAAGTGTAAATCAAGACCTATAATCAGTTATCAGGTGATGTTTTTGGAGGAAAATCTTTCACCACAAGTTCCCCTAAACTGACCCAAATTAGACCACAGCCGCTATTTGACAAGTTTTTGTCCAAGGATCCCCCATCTGATAAGATTTTCACTTTCAGATGTTTTGTCATAGAGAGTGTATGAAATCCAGACCAAAATAATCACACATTCTGTCATTGTTTTACTTTTGGATGGAATTATAGTGAAAATAATGTATTTCCCTTTTTGCTGGGGACCTCCACAAGCACCCCTGGGGGTCCTAAGACCCCACTTTGAGAACTACAGCTCTAGTTCTCTTTTAGTTTCGAAGTTCCTTGGACCTGTCTGCTGCCTCAATGTATCGACTGATGAGAGAAATGATAATTTTTCTCCCAATGAATCTTTACTTTGGCCCGCAAAGGTCAGCTGTCCATCGTCTTTCTGTCTTTCTTAATTCCCAAAATCCCTTAAATCTCTCACTGTGGATGGAGAGGTGTTTGTTTTATCAGGTGAATGATACTGACGGGAGTATACAGGAATGTCAATTGTTAATTGAGATTTGGATCCTCGTCCTGACATTAATACCAAGATTCAAACACAACATTTCAAGAGTAAAACCAAAATCTCTAAATGTAATCTAAGAATTTCTGTCTCTTTTTTCCCCCTTGTTCAGTTCCCTGCACTCAGTCAGATATGCTGCTCTCTAGTGGTTTAACTTGGTCATTGACCAGTTTTAATATGAAGAAACATAAATATCCTCAATCATGTGGAATCTATATGTGCACAGATTAAATGTGTGATTAAAAACCCTGCATACAGAGCAGTACACTGTGAACATGTTTGATACATATCTAAAATATGCACGTGCACATTTTGGTACACTTTTACACATCTCATTATAACTTCAGTGATGTGAGGTCATATTATCAATATTTAAAGAAAATGTCCATTTCTGTTTCAATTCATGGGAAAAAAACACAATATTTCTTCTTCATTTTCTAGTGTGCTTTATTTATTTGCTTATTCATATTCTACATTTATTTATTTATCATTACACAAGAAAACTTGAAAAAAAAGAAGTCATAAATTCAAATAAACAAGTATTCAAAATCACAAAGCTTTTTCCATTTTCAAATGGAACAATCAACAACTGAGTGATTAATATTCATCCAACTTTCCATTTCTTACCCAGAATGGGACAATACTGCACAGACTGATGTCTTCTTTTGCTCTGTTGTTGGCTCCTCATCAAGCTGAACTGTGCATTAACACAAAACTATGTGGATAACTAAACTAAATCCTGTTTGTCTCCCCTGAAATAAAACATAACATATCGAATACAAGCTTTGTACTTCAAGTACAGACTGGTGTTGAACCAGTAAATAAAGGAACATAAGAATCCACTCCAGTCATAAACATGAATCATTCATAGGTAGTATTCTGTTGTTCGTTACGCCTTCATGGAAGGTGAGAGGGCTACTCAATACTGCCGAAGCAAAGCCAAGCTCTGGTGGCATGAATGCATACAGAAGGCAATCCAGGCTACAGTGAAAATGAATGTGGGTTGATTATGGAACAAACCAGAAAGCGTACAGTAACTGAGATATTCTTACTTCCAGGGGAACGACGGTATGCAGAGCTGTGTTATATACAAAATAAATTAAACAGGGCGTGACTTCAAAAATCAAGCAAGTTCTAAATGTATTTTTTTATGTCACGTTCAAGAAAGAGATAACATTTTTATAAGACTTGTAAATCAAAAGAAAGAAAATAATCTGTATTCACAAAAATATATTATTTAAATAGTAACATTCAGTCTACATCTTGTGTGTGTGTGTGTGTTTCTTTTTTGCTGAATCTTGGAGAAATAGGCCCGAAAACAAAGTGCAAAGCATGCAACAAATCAGGACGACATGACGAAGTCAGAGGGAGAACAACAGTGTTTGTTTGATGCAAAACTGCAGATTTTCTTTCTGAGAAGTGGAAGTTGTAGAAGTGGCAAGTAACACAGGCCTTTTGTCTCTAATATCTTGGATTCGCTATTGAAAAACGGGTCTTTTTTTAACCTTTACAGCTACAAGAAACTTAATACCACAGAGCGTCAAAGGCTCATTCTGAAGTATTGTACTCTACAGGACAGCTACCATGCTAGCAGGCCGTTTCTACCTCAAACTTGGGGGGTTGAAAAAGGTCAGATTTCTTCCTGCTGGCCTCACAATATTCTGTTACAGGTCCGAACTACAAGCTGCGGAGGTAAGCTGATGTGAGGGTGCGAGGCAGAGAGTAGTTATCCAGTAGCCGTTACAGGTAAAGCAGCATTGGTCCAGTGTTGGGCACCAGGGCCCTACATTGTCAAGAGGCATGCTGAGGGCCTCACAGTGTTTCCTGGAGAGAAACAAAAGCAGATTTCAGGATTGAAGATGATGAAGAACAGCTTTAAAATAAATACTTTAAGCTGAGTAATAATTTTTAGGTACTGTTTGTTGGCTAAATGCAATAAAATATATATATATATGTATCTTACCTGTCTAGCTCTCTGGAGAAGGAGCATGTGTGGAGTGGCACTTGTTTTTCTGCAGGCAGAGAGGAAACACAAAAATTAGCACTTAAATAAACACTGTTTTGTTGTCCATCTCTTAGTGTAATGCTTTTTTTCCCCCAACTCCTTTCAATAATCTTGATAACCTGCCAACTGTTACCAAAATATGCCTACCAAGACGGGTGCTACAACGCAGGTGCCGACTAAATCTGAGTGAGTTTTTTAATCAAAATTGTGATTAAAAGCGAAACTTCTGAAGACGTTTCATGCAATGCAATTGAAAATGTAATGATTCATATTAAATGTAATGTAAAATGTAATATTTATTGTTTTCCTTTTGATCTAATTCTTTATTGTAATTTATTTATGTTGTGTTTTTTTAATGTATTGTTTATAAGGGCCAAAATAAATCACTACTACTAATACTTATGTTTGCAGTAGTCATACAATGCAGTAAAATTCAATTCTGCACATGTGAAAAAATTGTCCCTAAATCCGCCCCTGGTAACCACTCCATTTGTGAGATTGATATCAATCTTGTCATCTCACTCTTGGAAAGAAAGCAAATACATATATTTCCTAAAATGTTTAACTATTACGTCCACATTCTTAATTGACAAGAAACTCCCAAGTAAAAGAAACCTTAATTACCTTCCCTATTAGCAATTAAATGTTCTCATTTCTAATTATTGATTCATTATTTAATTGAATATCAAATTTTAAACTGACAAATGTGTCATATTCCCTCATAGTTTGTCTCCTGTTCTAACCTCTGCTGTGTGTCATGTGTGTTCAGACCACAACAACTCTGCTTTTCTTGGCCTTAAAAGAAACAAAAGTGTGTTTAGATTTTACCTTCAGATTTAATCGATAGTGCAGACTCCGGTCTGACAGCCAGGGGTGTCTGAGGGACTCTGCAGCGCTCATCCTCCAGCTCTTGCTCTTCACCAGCAGACGGGTGATGAAGTCTTTGGCCTCGTCTGAGATGTCCGAAAACTCGTCCTCCTCGAAGTTCCACTGACAGGCCAGAATGTTGTTTAGTGTCTCGTTGTCATCGTCCCCCAGAAACGGAGACAAGCCACTCAGTCTGAAGGGAAAGAAGCACAGGTCAGGGGTGCTGCTGTGTGTGTGTGTGTGTGTGTGTGTGTGTGGATAAAATTAGCGTGTAAGACTCACAGCATGTAAGTGATGACGCCGAGGCTCCACATGTCTGTGGGGAATGAAACAAACTCATAGTTGATGACTTCTGGAGCTAAAAATTCAGGCGTTCCAAAGTTGACCCTCAGCTTCTCTCTGGGTTTATACCTGTTAGAGACAAAACACCACAAACATAAGATACACACACACTCATACACACGCATATATACACAGGGCTCAACAAATCCACTTATGAAAGAGAAGATAACTAAAGCTTTTTACCTCCTGGCCAGACCGAAATCAATGATTTTTATCTTGTTAGTAGCTCTGCTGACACAAAGAATGTTCTCTGGCTGAAAAAGAAGAAAAAGTTGATCGTTACAACCTTTTTATGGGTAAAATATATATCAGACAGACAGATATCAGACTTCTACTGTGAGCTCCCTGTCAACTAAAAGCAGATTTAGACTTGAAAGCCTTAACAGTTGTTGAATTTCATTGTTTTAGCCCCGTGAGAGACTGCAGTATTTATGTGATTTACCCTAAAAACTAAACAGAGAGACAAAGCTACACATAAATAAATATTGGAATATATCATTTTAATAGGGTTTGGGTTGAAATACAGTAAAATAAGGGTGGAACAGTGCAGTAAAGTATGGAAATGGGTACAAAAACTGATAAGACAGTAAAATGAGAATAAAAGAAGTAAACTTTATGCAGGTTTACCTTGAGGTCGAGGTGCAGGATGTACATCTTATGCATGTACTGCAGCCCTTCACAGATCTGGCGTATAAACAGAACCGTGTCCAACTCCGTCAGGTTGTAGTTCTCATCAATGATGCGGTCAAACAGCTCGCCTCCCTCAACACTGAATCACACACACACACACATATATATATATCAACATCTGGAAAAAGAGCTTTTAATGCAGCTGCTGCTTTAGTAATACACGATGACAAAAACTACACACACACAGAAAGACGCTGTTAGATAGACTTACTACTCCATGACGAGGATGATGTCATGGCGAGACTCGAAGGCGGCGTACAGCTGGATGAGGTTGGAGTGATTCAGCTGGTTCATCACCTGGATCTCATTCCTCACCACATCCTGAGAGGCAGAAAATAGTGAAACAAGTCAATATACACACATAAAAGTAGAGATACAATATAAAAAAATGACAAAGATGCAACAATTAGTCGAGTAATTGTTTAGTAAACTGGAATAATACTGAGTCTAATGAGCAAAAATGGTATAAATTCATTAGTTCTTGGGGTTTTTTGTTGCATTATTTGGCAGTATATTACAACATATGTAAATTTGACTGAACACAGACACACAGGCAGATAGGCGGGAGGCAGCAACACTGTCAGTTTTGGACGGATGGTCAGTGACGTCAAGCTGAGCCAGCTGAGGATTTGGCCTTGCATTTGTTGGGGCTTTTGATTGGCGCTGAGCTTTTTGAATATCTTGATGATAATGTAACCTCAGAGCTATGTTCGGACATGTGACCTCTCTTACATCACTTTTGGATGAGTGAGAGCAAGAAAAAAACACAATGAGACTGACAAATTGACACATACTCGCACCCTCTTGGCTGTTGAGCTGCGTCTATTTTTAAAAATCCTTTATGGTGCTTAGCAATGATAAAAGTAATCGTCTATTAGGTCATCTACAGAATCTGGCATCCCAACGCCATTATTGAGCATGTACGCTGTATCGTATTCATCACTGATTGGTTAATTATGACCCCACCTTCTCTTTCTGGCTCTTGGCTTTGATGATCTTGGCAGCCAACATCAGACCAGACGAGTTCTCCATGCACTTGTGGACTTGTCCAAAACGCCCCCTAATCAAAGAAAAGCAAAAAAACACATTGATAAGTCAAACAAATTGATAACAACAGAGAAAATAAGGAGCCTAGAAACTGGATTTTTGATTTATTAAACACTTCAAGCAGACATCCAAAACATTTGCTGGATTTAGCTTCTCAACTGTGTCGATTTATAGTTTTATTCTATATTTTATATTATTGTAATAATGTATTTTTTGGGGGGCTTTCAACTGTTGGTTGATCCAAAACCCAAAGTTATATATGTTGGTCACACAAAACAAGTAATATGAAGATGATGATGTTGACTTATGATGGTTATTTGTCAGTATTCTTTACGATTAATGGATATTATATTTGAAAATGGTAAATAATCATTAGATGGAGCCCCCAGTCACTTGTGTACATACATTATAATTGGCCCCTTCAGTCATACAGCAATTAGAGCTATGTACTGTGTCATTATGTCAGAAATCTTAGAAATGTGCTTGCGTGCTGAGGGGTAATCTCCAGTTTGAGAGGCAGGATTTAGCACTGGTCTATTACATCAGAGAGGCCCGCTATTTTGCAAGTTGCCCCCCTCCTCTACCTCCCTAGGCTCGCAATCATCTGCCCTTTAGGGGCACAATAAAAAGGTCTCGGAAAAAACTATTAGCCGTCCCCTCACGGGGCGTGAGATCCTCTGTTATTCCATTAGAGAAGACTGATGTGTTACGGCGACTGTGGTCGTATCTGTAATGAAAATAAACTCGGCCGTATTATTATGAGAGCCGAGCATTCTGCGGTTTTCTTCTCACTCACCCGCCGAGGACCTCGTCTCGGTTTATGGTGTAGTAGGTGGCGATTTGATGGGGTTTGGGAGTCACGATGCGGTGGTCAAAAGGTGCTGATGGTGGAGGGCTGGAGTCTGGAGAAAAACAGGAGAGGAGTTTTTTTTAAGAGAGGTAAAGAAGAGTTTGCTTTTGCTTTAAAATATAATTAGGCAGAGACTGAGGAAGAGACCACCACAGGCCCTCGCCCCCTAGATACGAAGTGGATCAAAATAGCAGCATGCCAAAGTCTCATTATCTGCTGTGCCAGCTGTGCCTGCTGACATGTTAGTGACGCTTGAACAGGCAGGGTGTTATGACATTGGATCTGCTTCAAAGTGTGAGGAACAAAAAGTCAAATGTCACCAACTAAACACTAAGCTGAGTCTGCATTTAGAGTCTGCTGCCCAGGAATCTGAGATAAAAATGTGGATTTATGCCAAATAAAGCCAGAATGTAGCAGTCTTATATTCAACTCTTATGGATAAAGTCCTGATGTAGTAGTAGCTCACTTTTGCTTTTCATGCATCATAAGGCCTTTATGTCTCACCTATGATAAATTCCATCAGCCCTGACTCATCCTCCTTCCCGTCCTCTTCCGTCTTTGTCTTTACGTCATCAGATTCGGAGGCTTTTGGTTCGGCCCCCTCCGCCAACTGTCCATCAGCGGTTTCCACCTTGCTGCCTTCCACTCGACTTTTTTTCAGGTCGTCCTTAACCACGTCTTCTTCTGCGACACGACGTTTGCTGCACGTGGCCACATCGCCGACCTCTTCAGAGCTACACACACACACAGGAAATTGAAATGAATAATTAAATGTTTTTATTTTATTTGTGCCACTAAAAAAATGAGATGATAATGAAGATTTTTGATTCTGTTACAAATACCTTTCTTGTGTGAGGAGAGCAGGCTTGCAGATCTCATTGGAAGCGTCTGTGATGACACTCTGTGTTGATTTAGGCGACACTTCTGCCTCTCCTTTATGCCTTTTCTTCCCATCATCCTCCCCTCCTACAGGCTGCTCTGGAATAACATCAGCTGTCTTTCCCTCTGTCTTCTCCCTCTCTTCCTCAGCCTCTGAGTCGTCAAAGACACTCCCCTCCTCTTCTGCCTCCTCTCTCTCTTTAGCTGTCTTCTTCCTGTCCTCTTCTGGCAGGGCGGCCGAGGTGTGCGACCCATCCAGGATAAGCTCTGTCGACTCCTGTCTTCGTCCTCCACTTCCCCTGTCCTCCCCTCTTTGTATGTCAGCCTCTGTGTTTCCATGTGAATGCTCCGTATTCTGTCTGTTGAGTTTTTCCACCTGTTCCTGCAGCACAGGCTCAATCAGGGAGTCTGAAGTGGGAAAAGCAAAGATGCAACCATGAGTGTTTAAATGCATTCTGATAATTGATGCCTCACTCATGACATGTTTTACACTAAGCTGGTTGGTTGATAAATTGGTCAACCACAATCTCGACATCTTCTGGATATATTGTCATGAAATATGGTGCAGACATTCATGGATGAAAGTTAATGCTGATCCTCTTCAGCAACCTTAACCGGTCACTTCCTTCTACTTGTCAAACACATCAGTTGAATAATGGAGCTCTACAATATTTCATATTGGACTACTTCTCAAATTAATGCCTTAATTCCTATTAATACTTGCTGTATTTTAGATTAATTCTAACATACTAGGCTAGTTGGCAAGCAATAAGAGACGATTAAAGACATGTGTAGTACAGCTAAACATGTGAATAATCTCCACTTAGCATTTAGCTGAGTCTACACTGAGGCGGACAAAGTTTAGATTAATAAAACTTCAGCGAAGTTGGCCGATGTGTAGCTTAGTCAATCTAAGACGTCCTGAAATAACCATCCAGGTAAAAAAAAATAAAAAGCAACACTAACAGGCCAAACTGTATAGTTTTTGTAGAGTTTCCATTTTTCTTCAATCCAATGAACTATTTTAAAGATTTAATGTCCTTGTCTATACTATTCAAGCAGATCATTCACCACAAAGATGCTCCAGTTAGCATTTAGTCTTCATTGAGGCGGACAAAGTTCAGTTAAGTTGGCTGTCTTTCCATTTTTCTTATATTCAATGACTTATTTTGGAGATTTAATGTCCTTGTCTATCCTATTCTAGCAGATCATTAAACACAAAGATGCTGTGCAAGTATCTACATGAACTCAGGTGATTATCTGAGACTAACCTGACGTATCTGGGGGCTTCCTCTTCTTCTGGGCCTTCAAACCCTTCAGGCTCAGTTTGGTTTTATCCTTGTCATCCTTAGCCTGGTTTTAGAAAGAAGACAGAAACAGACAGAGAGAAGATGAAGCATTAGACATTATCATACATAACACACTGGAGCCATGAAGCCAAAGATGAGGACACAACTTGGACCAGATATGAAAGTCTCATATTTACAGCATTTTATTTTTCTTAGTTGTGGGAAGATTTTTGGAAACTCATTCGGAAATCCAAAGTATTTGTTGCTGTTGCTATGGTTACCACCAGAGATGCATGCTTCTTCAACAAAGAGGAAAAGTCATATCCTCACATATCATCTGCAGCAGACTACATATGAAACAACACTGCAAACTAATATATTTATTCATTTACTTCAGACTTCTTTTCTATATGGAGTATACCATACAGTGAATTAAGAGCATTATATGAGAGCAATATCAATAAAATACATTATTTTCAATGCACGACACTGATACATGTGTACAGGGTGATAGGGAAATCTTTTAGATGAACCCTGCTACAGTTTCCCTGTCATTTAACATGTGTGACAGAAGCCACATGGAGTAATGAATCTCTTTCTCTTAACCTTCCTCCCACCCCTGAAAACACCCTCTGAATCAGCAGAATTCAAGTATGTAAGGTATCCCATCTCACACACACACACATACACACACGCACGCACGCACACACACACACACACACACACACACACACACACACACACACACACACACACACACACACACACACACACACACATATTCTGCATAGACAGCGTAGTAAAAGCTATAAAACAGTCCACCAAGAATACCAAACATGCACAATTTAATGCAGACTATGTTGGTGCTTCATACAAAGGACACCAGACCATCTCATCAATCACTACAGTATAACGTCACTGATTCAGCACGAGCCAGACTGCAAGTGCTAAACTGACTGTGTGTCCAGCCCACTGCTGATAAAGCCATGATTTGGATAAGAGAACCAGTCTGACTCTAATCATCTACACCTCTGATACAAGTAGGAAAACTACTTAACATTACAAACAATCTGAGAACGACATGTTAAAGAACAGCAGAACTAATAATAGATTCACAAAGAGCCACGTATATCAGTTTTTATACACAGACGAGGAATTCAAAAACATGTGGAGAGACATTTAAAAGATGTGCCTCATGTGCATTTAACTATACCTCTTTAAATTTTAGAGCCAGGAATTAATAATATCACATTTCACCTATGCAATCAAGAGGATGCCATTTGCAACCTTTCGGACAGCACTTAGTTAGTCTGCTGCAATGATCACAATGCAGTTAGACTTCTCACTATGTTGACATGCACATAGTACAGTAACACAACCACTAGGTACTCAAAGCAAGGCACAATAATCAATTAGTCAGTTCATTTGCGAAGCTTCCTTGTTTTTGGCCACTTCTTGCCCGAAGACGTTGGTGGTAACATGATTAAATACTCTCACCTTCCTGTTATGTTTGTTTCCAGGCTGTTTGAAGAGCAGCTCCACCAGCCTGGAGCTCTTCACCACCTCCCCGATGAAGCTGATCACCTGCTGGGTGCCCTCCACCAGCTTCTCCACCCCATCCAACCTACGGCTATGACTCTCCATCCGCTCGGTGGCCCTCTCCACCACCACCTGTAGCTCCCTGCACACCGCCACCACCTCCGAGCCACCATGACCACCACCTCCTCCACGACCCTCCTCGCGCATAGATGCCAGATCGCGACCCATGCCCCTCACGTCTTGGGATAGACCGTCAAGCCGGGTGAGGACGGTCTGCTGCATGTTGAGCAAACACTCCATTTGAGAGCTCAGGGAGTCCATACGGCTCTCCACACAGCGCAGGGCATCATGAGGAGAGGAGGAAGAAGGGGAAGAAGAAGCTTGGGACTTGTCTGATCCATTCAAAGAAAGCTTCCTTCCACCAGGCTTCTGACCGTGGAGCGGGTTGGGATCATACACTTTGGCTAAAGAGTTGACCAGGCTGGAGCTCATGGCGGATTCGCAGTAGATCCCCTCTCAAAAACCAAAAACACTTTTCATTCACAAATGAAGCCTCGTGCAGACTTGATAGAAACTAAAATATAAAAACATACACCAGACAAAGCTGTAGGCAGGAGAAAAGAAGCGGAGGGAGATCAGAGATCTCTCCCCCAACGCAGCAGCACTGAGTTGAGTTTTAAGAATAGCAAGTGGCTGCCCTCCAAATTAAAGAGCAGCCCCCTGTGGACGTCAGGCACAGAGTGGCCAGTGATAAGAGCTGAGGGCTCGGGTGTGCAGTAGGGGATTGATGGGGGGTTTAGAGGGAGATGCTGGAAAGGATCGCTATGTGACATTTGAGACACTTCAAAAGCCCTTCAGTCAGGTGTCAGAATCCAAAGAATCTGGGACTGAAATATGATGCGGTGAAAAGTAAGACAAACAAATAAAATGTACAGCCAACAAAAAAAGAACAGGGGAACGCCCAAACCTGGGAATTAAGAAGATGTAGGAGTTGTAGAAGATGTAGAAGTTGTAGAAGTTGTAGAAGTTGTAGAAGTTAGTTAAAGTTAAATTGGCTTTCACAATTGTTCTGCAACAGGAAGAGGGGTGACAGGTGTGAGTGCGTGCAAGGCTGCAAAAAACTTTATTAACCACTGAGAACTTTGTTTAAACACATAAACATTGTGAGTATTTCTGAACCTCGTCAAATGCCACCCGGTTCTCACAACTGACTTGTTTTTATCACCCAGCTGATGCGTCAGCACAACGTTGCATAATTGCTTGTAACCCCGAGGGTCAAGACTCTCTAGGAAAGAAAAAAAAAAAAAAAGAAAAGAAAAAACAGACCTCAAGACCTCTTATTTTAAATGTGATGTTTAATTTTGTATATTGTGCTTGTGATATCACAACATTGCCAACACGCTTTTTATTAAGCTGCATTTTGAATTACGATTAAGTATTGAGTATTAAAAACGTATATTTTGCTTTCTTTCATGCTGGATATGTACTTTTTGGTTTTACTCTATTTATGGTTAAATATTAATTTTAATTGTTTGTCTAAATAGTTAAATAACCTGTATCTTGTTAATGTTGTAGCTCATTCATACCGTTGATGTTCATGGTGTAACAAATACAAATGTATTATTAAAATAAAGATAGCATTCTGAATATAAAGCAAGGTGAAGTAAAGGCGATTACTGTAACTTTAATAGTAAAAAGTTTATTCTAGTCAATGTTTGCAGGTTGCAGTATGGATTCTAAGAAAAGACGGGTTTCATTTACAGTGTAAAAAGAGGCAGCGAGGTTCCTAATATAGGCTCTCCATCCGTGCAACGTGTAGACAACGGAAGAAACCCACAAACAGGTGATACCACTGACACCCAAGAACTGTTGACACAGAGGAGAAGAGATTTGATGGAGAGGAAACTTAGTGCACACGTGTTGTTGTCACAGAATAAAGAGAATGAACTGACACAGAGAGACCAACGCACAAGTTCATGGGTCTCCGTTAGGGTCGTATTGAGATGTGTCTGACTCCTGCTCACTGGCCTCAAACTTGTCCACGTCTCAGTGCAGAGGTATCTGGAGTAGGCAGGGTGACAAAGCGCCGGCGCCTATATACTGGCACCCATCTGTCACCACCGGAAAAAACTGACCTATACTCTGTTTGTCCCTCGCACTGTTCCCAGTACAGACAACTCGTCAGCTGTCAGGTTTAACACTCGTAGCCTCGGTGCCTATTAACCAGCTACGGTGAGAATGAAAGAGAACACGGTGCGAGTGGAGACACAGAACAAGTCATAACGTGGAAATGCATGTTTGTTCCCTGAATGGACAAATGAGATCACTGATCAGGAAAACACTCAGCTGCTTTGTAAACATTAACACATCTGCATTAACCACTTCTTGACCAAAAACTGCTGCAACTCAAACATACTGTATCATCACCCTGGTTAATAATGTAGGTTTCCTAGAAGTTAAAGGGCCATTTCACACAAAATCAGTCCACTAATGTGCATTAAATGACATTTGCTCACCATGATGCTTAAAGAGCAAGAAGATTATACTCGAAGAACTGAATGAAAATGTTTTTTTTTCCATTAAGAATTGATCTAATAACTATAATCCATGACTGAAAACTACTTTTAAGTAATCTTTGATTGTCAACAGATTCGATAATTGTTCACAGTTATCGTAAGTTGTTTTTTTTTACTTAGAGCATCAAAAATCTTAATATTATTTTATTTTCTAAACCAAATACTAATTTGCTGTTTCACCAGTTAACTCATGGGTGAAACTAAGCTAAGTGGTTAATCAGGCTACAAATACCCTTAAAGGAGCAGTAGCTAACTTTTTTTAGCAACATATTACCACTTCATTAAGTTGTTAGGCTAAACATGTTAGCTCATTGTTGCTTGTTTACACATCCAGCAAACATGGACTAAAGTAGCGTTGATTTAAAATTGTTGTTTCTTGCCACTCAATGAATAAAAGTCCAATATTCCTTCTCCTTCAAGACTTATTTTTGTCTCACTTCAGAGAAAAATGTATGGTTCATTTCCCACTAAACGCTCCAATGAGTTGCTAACCTTGTCTGTGTGTCATTCGGTACAGGACAGGAAGTGTACAGTGAGTTTATCAGAGCTTTAAACAGCTGCTTGCTGTGGCTATAAATGAGGCTGACGAGTGAAATGAGTGATGAGACCGAACCATACAGTAGAACAGTAACCCATACTCTAACCTCAACAAGGTTGGATCTAAATTCTCTGTGGGTTCATCACTACAAGCGACCACGTTCACATTACACACCGTCATAGGATCAGTTTTATCAGCACCCATGGGAGACTCATCATGTTTGTTCCATATCAGTGTTTTTCTGATTGATGTACTGTTGTTGTTGTTTTATATGTGTCTTGTAAGGTGTCCTTGAGTGCTTTGAAAGGCACATTATAATAATTATTATTATGGTAAATGGACTGTACCTATATAGCGTTTTGCTAGTTGTTATGACCACTCAAAGCGCTTTTACACAGCATGTCTCATTCACCCATTCACACACATTCATACACTTATGACAGCGGCTACCACACAGGGTGCCAACCTGCTAATCAGGAGGAAACTAACCATTCATAGACTGTTGGCACAGCAACAGGAGCGATTTGGGGTTAAATATCTTGCCACATCGACAGGTGACTGGAGGAGTCAGGAATCAAACTGACAATCTTCCAATTGGTGGACGACCGCTCTACCTCCTGAGCCACAACTGCATTTATCTTTATTATTATTATTATTATTATTATTAGTAGTAGTAGTAGTAGTAGTAGTAGTAGTAGTAGTAGTAGTAGTAGTAGTAGTAGTAGTAGAAGTAGTAGTAGTAGTAGTAGTAGTAGTAGTAGTAGTAGTAGTATCACTGATTATTCACTAGTTTCACTGATCACTAGATTAGGTGTCTGACAATGTGTGATGGACATATATTTAAAAGATGGAAAGAATCTGGCAAAATAGATGCTACAAAAAACAATATTATATATATATATATATATATATATATATATATACACACACACATATATATATATATATATACACACACACATATATATATATATACATATATATATATATATACACACATATATATATATGACAATATTATCAGGGTGATGGTTGACTGGTGTGGAACTGTTGTTGTGTGCAGTGGAAGGTTTAACTGTTCCCTGATGGTAAATCTCTGAAATCCCCCGTCAGAAAGGGTTACATGCAAAGATGAGCGTCAGTGTGTCATAGGAGCGTTGTTTAGGAATGACACTGACCCAGCCTCACCACTCACTCTCTCCACATATAGAGTTACTCAGCAGGAAGACGCTGACAATACATAATGTTTATTCTAGTGCAGCAGACGATCCAGTAATCCAATATCGCTCCATAGCAAAGGCCTGAACAATGTGGATGTATCGAGCTTCTGCCCACAGACACAATAATAGAGTGCGTGACATGCAACAAGCCTGTGCCTCAGGTTGTGGTAAACTGAGTCTTCATATAACAATGGCTTGGCAACAGAGAGATGGAAAGTAACGAAATACAGATACTCAAGTATTTCCATGTCGTCTTTTAAAGAAATTAAACACTGTGCTGGCTTCATTTTTATTTTCACACTATATTAAAACTTCAATACACTCATTCTTTGTAGATCCACTCAGAGTATTTATACGCAGCCCCTTAAATTTGATCCATTTTAGGGGGGGGGGGGGCCGGATGCTTTGAAGGACTCGAGAGATTGGAGATTCATGAGCTGCACCTGCACATTTTTCCCAGTGAGACAATGGACAAATGTTGTGGTCACTAAAAATGTTTGGCTCTCCCAAACGAGAGCTCAATGACAGCTTTCGTATCTTGAGCATGTTCCAGGACTCCGGTCCAACTATGGAGGCCCTGAATCATCCAGGATGTCCCCGACCTCCATATGGCATCCCTGCCCGCAAAGGATGACTCATCCCACACAGCATCTTTACGACCGAAAATAATATAATCAGAGGGGAGTTGAACCTCTCCAAGTTCACTATAAGGAAGTTTTTCATCATATTTCATCTCTGTATCATGATTTTAGGAGATTATTTGTGTTTAAACTTTAAGCTTTCAACACAGTTTTTACCTGAGAAAATGCAAACACTAAATGTATCTAACTTTATAAGTTAACATAAACTGATTGAATTCAACATAAAGTGACTGATACACAGTGGATTTTGGGGTTCTGAGGATTTGGTTTGGCAAGTGAAGGTTGTACTTTTCTGCGGCATTTGGACATTTTCAGTCTTGAAATGTAGAATTTAAAAGGAGGAGAGAGATTTGGAGTTCTTCTATGAGAGAAACTTGCTGACCTTCTGCGATTTTAAGGGGGAAGCTCAGTCCCTCTGGCCTAATATTAGGCTTGAACCGTTGCCATTCGTCAAAACGAGTTTCTTTATTTATGATATCAATTTATCCTTAATTCTGTCAACCTGTTTTTCCCTGTTGTATTTCTGTAATTCGGTAAACACAACATCTGTTGCATGTCTGTCTGTTCTGAAACAGGGATTCCTCCTCTGTTGCACTTACTGACGTTTCTTCTATTTTCTGGGGGAGTTTGTCCTTATATTCAATTGAGGATCTATGGATGTTGGATGTTGGATGTTGTATGCTTTACAGATTGCAAAATCTCGAGAGGCAAATTTATGATTTGTAATATTGGACGAAACAAATAAAATTGACTCAATTTGGCTGTTTCACTGCTAATGCTTGCATCCTTTTGCATTTTGAACCCTTTAACCCACCTCATGTAAGTTGGGGAGAGCATATTTCTACAATAATAGCATGCAGGCAGGACTTAATTGAAGCTAAATTGTGCTTATGATTATGTTTTTATAGCTGCAATATAAAAGGGAAGTTAGAATATTCCACATCTTGCACATCATTGCATGCAAATTTTTCCCTAAATCTACCGTGATATTTTTTTGGTATCTTTGCAAACCATGGACTATAATTTAAAGTAAATATCTGAGGGTTTAAACAACACCCATCATTGCAACATGCATTATTATTCATATGACCACAGGCATGTTTTTCAGGGTTTTAATTTTCAAGTGCTTTTTCCAGGACTGCTGGAGAATGGCGGTCTGGCGAGTACATAACAATGGAAAGAAGGCTGAACATTATCTCTGCTGCTCCACCTGCTGCTTTTCTATCTGTATAAACCTACTTGTGTCACCGCTGGCCGATGACAGTCTGTACTTTCACAGTTCAGCTGCCGCGATAACGTTCGTGCAAGTCTGACCTAGGACAGACCCTAGAAAGATTCCTTTAATGGGATGGAGGAGCTCTGTGACGTCAATAAAGTGTGTGTGCTTATGTGT
This sequence comes from Scomber scombrus, assembly GCF_963691925.1. Taxonomy (NCBI): domain Eukaryota; kingdom Metazoa; phylum Chordata; class Actinopteri; order Scombriformes; family Scombridae; genus Scomber; species Scomber scombrus. The sequence continues at coordinate 29,232,779 of NC_084977.1, read as the reverse complement.
GTGTGTGTGTGTGTGTGTGTGTGTGTGTGTGTGTGTGTGTGTGTGTGTGTGTGTGTGTGTGTGTGTGTGTGTGAGTTTGTGAGGGTTATGTTACATAAGTTACGCATGTTTGTGCATAGACTCCTATATAAATAGATGCATACAAAACAACTTTACTTTGTTATCTGTGAAAGTCTTGAGAGTCGCTCTAAAAGCCTCATTATGATTTTCAGATGATAATCACCAGGGCGTTTTCCTGCAAACACATCGCCTGTTTACTGCTGGCTGTCAATGTTACATAACGAGTAGACAACTGGGCGTGTTTGAAAGGGGATTCTGCATAAATGGTGACTTCTGACCCTGCGGAATGACTGTGAATCCCACTGCTTCAAAACATGCACACACATACACAGACAAACAAAAACCAGCGCAGCTTAGCGGAGAATTCAAGCAGGAGATCGTGTATCTCACTCCATCTATTAGTGTCACAGTGTCAGTACGAAGTGATGGTCTAGCTTGATAACAATAATTGAATAATCAAAAAAGATTAATAACTTAATGATTTAACGTTTTGTCTGTTTGATGATGAAATAGGAGCAAACATCAATTAATCAACCAATCAAAAGTTCAGCCCTGACACTGACCCTTCAGTCTGACGTCAGGGAAGCATTCAGATATTCATACTGTGTAAATTATTATTACGTTCAAGGATAAATAAACTCTAAATTAGGAATTGGTTTTTAGTTACTTTTAAATACATAAATGCAAATATAATGGTTTGTAATAATCTGCGCTATATGGCTGCTTTATTGCTCGATCATTCAGTTTTTTTAACTCTGACCTCACCTCAGCAACAGTATCAGTATGACGGCAATAAATGTAAAATTTCATGAAAACACAAAAGTTTGAGAAAGTAAATAAAAGTCAATTAATGCAGAAATCAAAAAATGTTTAAATAAAATCGGAAGGGATTAATGTTGACCAATTTATGTATTTGAATATTTATAATTGACTGCATTTATATTTGCATGTATGAACATATGGTATATGACATCATATTTACTGAAATGAGAAAGTGTGGCCAAACTTTTGATAGGTACTGTATTTTTAAAATGTCTCATTATATAATAGATATTAGTTAAATTATGTTAAATCTGATGCAGAAAAGAGTTTTTTTTAAATTTGCTAAATAGATTGGTCAGTATGTGTTGTTTTCAAACATGAGTTGTTGCATTAAATTTTTGAATCTGTAAAAGTCTGTGCTGCACTAATTATTTGTGATATAATGCTGACAATAATAAGGCTGACATAATGATCCTTGTAATAGATTACTTGACTAAAATGTTTTTTTAAAAAAAGAAAAACCGAGATCGACCTGCTTTGACTGTTATCAGCACACATCAGTCCCAAATATGAAGGCTAGTTGGGGCCTTATTGGAGGCTGTTATTACCTATTTATTTCAGTGAGTCAATGTTAATAGAGCCCAACATCTCTGGTATGTTTTGTTAAATTTAAAGCCTTTATGAAAAAACTAATATAATAAACTAAATAATGCTGTAATAAGTAATGTATGGTCTATTAAGTATGAGGAAGATGTAATTCTCTTGTATCACCACTAGATGGCAGAACAGGACCACAGACGCCTGCTCCTCTGTTCTCCAGACCATAAAATCTAGTGATGACTATGCAGGAATTCAGGAGCAACAGGAGACCTTTGGTTATGTATCTTGGTACCTTGAACCCCGACCTACTACCCCCCAAACCACACACACACTCACAGAAACACACCACCGCCCAGTGCATCAATATTTGCCATGTCAGAACTACTGTACATGGTGACAGATCATAAACACGACCTGGCCTGCAGTCAAATACCATTCTGACAGGCAGCTGTGACTTCATGTTGGCTATAAGTTCAATTGGGCTTTATTTCATCCTGCACTCACTCATTATTCCTGCCTTCTGTGATCATATTCTGTCCTTTTATTTGTTTTGTTTTGTCTTGTTTTATACTATGTAAAGCCCTTTGTGTTACATTACTCTGTATGAAAAGTGCTATAGGAATAAAGTCTGATTGATTGATTGATTTATTGACTGTGTTTAATGACTGATATGCATGTTTGACTTTCAACTGGGCTTTTCTTTTAATTCAGGCCGCCATTGCTTGAATGTAAACTGCAACTAATTTTGTATTAAAATCAACTGTATCTAGTTTTTCCCCCACTGCAATATACAGTATATCCAATGCACCATTAGCAAAAAGGTCAGTGTATCCAGGCTTCCTCTATTACTGCTGCACTGCAAATACTTAAACTAATTATAGAATTAATCATCTGAAGGCATCTAATTAGGAACAAATCCAGGTTGAAATACTGATTTTTTTTTTTTTTTTAAATGTACACTCAGTTGCCAGATTATTGTGCAGTAGATGTGTGTTTGTAGATTATTATGAAGTCTACAGACCTGCAATTATGTGCAGACGTTGTTTAAACTATTTTAGCAAGGGTGCTGATTCAACTTTCTGTTCATTTTGGATTTTCTTGTTTGTGGTGCTGTTATACTGAGAGGTGTATGTGGCTTAACTAAATATTACAGTAGGCCTATATCTAATCCTATAATACGCTATTTAATGCAATACCTTTTACTTTAAATCCACTCTATGATCAATGACAGTGTTTGATTCGCTCTTATTATGTTTGTGCATCTAACAGCTGACACCACTTACCCTGTTTAAAAGAGGTCAGACTTTGACCATCGCTGCATGTATACTGAGGCCAAATAATTGTTTTATTCTCCTCTAATTTAAAATATTTATTGTCTGTGTGTGTATCGTTGAGGGGGAATCAACTAAATTTAACTGTTTCATCCTGTATTGCACTTCAATGCACTTTCTCACAAATCTATCGTAGATTTTTAAAAATACAGGCTCAAATCTCAATGAGTGTAAACTTGCCCACAGATAAAAAAAACACGTTATTTGAATGATGCATGATGCTGAAATTAATTAATGAATGAACCTACTAAAGTGACTTTTTATGTGTGAATTATGCTGTTTTTATTCCACAGGTTTAGCCAATTTGACCACAGCAGATGTATTCTTCAGAAACACACATAGGTGGCAGTATAACAGAGACGATGTGGTGATGCAGCAACAGTATTTCAGTCAACCTTATATGAACCACACACAGGATATATTGGTGTATAATCAATAAAGTGCTCAAACCCAGACCCAAAAGACCCAAAAATTGCAAATAAAGTCATCAGCACTGACAGATAAGTATGTAACACATTACATTTTGGGCAGCAGCAGAGGGAAACAGACGAGTTTCAGCCCTAAGCTTTCCTTAGTGTGTCATGAGTGTGAGACATATGTGGATGTGACTCCCATTAAACAGCAGCCAAGGATCTGCCAATGATTAACAACCAGCTGAAAGACACACAGCTTCATAAGTAGTGTATCAAAGAGGCCTTCTTCTCTGTATCTCCTTCCCTCAACAGCCTCAATACCCATGAACCATAGCCAATAAACTCCATAGACAGCAGAATTACAGTGTCTGGCTAAAGGAGACCTTTTATCATTATTTCTGATGCTACTTATATGTTCAGAGATCCTAATTTTCAATGTTCTTGCCCGCAAAGCAAAACCCAAAAGGGCATTTCAATAGGTAGACTACATGAGTGGATATAAACGTGATTCTACCCCTGACTTTAATTCTTCTGCTTTTGAGGGGATGTAAAAAAAATAATAATAATAATAACAAAAAGGACACAGTAAAAAGGAAGTAGAGTTAGAGTCACTTTTAGCCAAATTACACCACACATCCACCACAGGTAAGATGGACAGTGCAAGATGAAGCTTAGTGACGGAGAAAGTTCTGTGGTTGAGCTATGACTATAAATCCATAAAAAATATCAATTGAGATGATATGACTTTTTCTAAGACTTTGGATTATTTGGATGGTGACATTTGGACAGTGACAGTCTGCCATCTGTTAAAAGTGCATACAAGGATGCCACCACACAATTTATAGACCATATTATTAATAGATCAATTGAGAATATATAATATGCAGATTAATCAGTTATGAAATTAATCATTAGTCCTAAACCTAACACATGTAAATATGCCTTTTTTGACTCAAAATCATTTAGAATTGAGAATTTATCCTGTAGATTACACAGTTACTATTGTACAGCTGCACTTAACTGTTCACGATTCAAAACTACCTGATGAATATCACATGGATCATTGGGTTTAGATTTATCCATCTCAGTTTAGTAGATAGCATTATTCCCTGCTATGTTTGGAGGTGCTTTGGGGAATGGCTTCGTGTATGTGACCAGGCCACACACAGACAGCACATTTAATTTAACAATGTCAACTTTGGAGTGTGGTATGACCCCAAGGAGGCAGTTATAATACATAAACCATCCTAATCATTCCACTTGCTCAGGCCAAAACACAAGCACTTTTGCACATGAAGTTTTTGCAACACAAAGGAAGACCACACACACTTTTCCTTGTTTGTACTGAGACTGTCTGTGGTTTTATATGCGTGTGTGTGTGTGTGTGTGTGTGTGTGTGTGTCCAACCGCTATGTATCAGCACTGTGCTGGTAATGAGTTATGCAAACCACTGAAAGGGGACACCAGTCGAGATCCCAGAGGAGCCCAGGCGAAAACAGCACATTCCCCAGAGTCCTCATACCAGAGAGAGCCAGAGGGAGACATGCGGAGTCAGCAGAACAAAAGTTTAGAACTAAAAATGTCGGTTCAATTTTAAACTTGTTTTAAAGTGCTCAAATTGCAACTCGACTTTCTTTAACTTCGGCCATAATGCAGGTAGCTAATGAGACATTGTGTGTAATTGATCATCGTCAAGTATTGTACAGTATTGATAAATAGGAATATAAAGGTCAGTCACAAAAATGACCAGGCATCATTCAACTTTGCTTCTCCAAATATGCAGCAAAGGTAAAAATACAGTACATGCATTTAATAATAAATAAATAATACATTTAAATTATTTAAATATGCAGTATAAATTAAATTGAAACCCTTTGCAAACAAGTTCACACAATACTAATTAAGCCTATCACTGCCAGGTAAATCTCTCTGTATTTCACAGTATATCTAAGTTTTTTTAATCTGATGTCAGGTTTGACATTCCTGCACTGGCCAGATGAATTCAAACTGCACATGCTCTATCGGCAGGGCAATGCACACTGGAGACACCTGCCAGTCGAGTCAGCAAACTCTGATTAGCTCTCTCTCTAATTTAAATGGGGATACAATAATTTAATCATGCAGCTCTTCCAGACTTTCCAAATGTTATCAGACAGAATGGATCAAATTCTGATGGTAAAATGAGGCATTTTGAGAGGATTATGTGACATTTATCCACATGTTTAAAGCTGCAACAGTAGCAACAGACTTGGCTCTGGTGGAGCCAATGACACAAGCACATTGACATTGTTTTTGTAATTACTCTCAATGCCAGAAAGGGGAGACAAACGTCCTGCACTCCAGTTTTCATTTGTACAACACTTTAAATTCATTGTGCATCTCAAAGTGCAGAAATGCTGTTGAAAAACTGTACTAGACCTAAACTATACTGTCCTATAAGATGCATCCATTTAATAAGGCCCTGACTTAACTAAATCTACCATCAAATATATTTGATTCATGCCAAACTTCTGTGTTATTGTATTATTATTGATTTATGGTCAATTTCATCTCATTCTAGTATGTGTGCAAACCTTTTTCAAGTGTCTATATTATCAACAGTAGAGGAAATACAACGCAGTCTTCTCTCTTTTGCAAAATTCCATGTTTGCAAAGAGTGAATCATCTTGAAGTTTATCCTTGCTTGTTCTAAACTAAAGCATCAATAACAAATTTCTCTTTGCAAAAAAGGAACAGTCTACATTTGCTTCCCTGCATTAGATCGTCCATGCGTTCTTTAATTCTTTAAACCATCTTTAAACTATCACCAGCTCTCTGTTTCTATCTCTCCTCTACTTGTGTGTGTGCTAATTCTGTCTGAGCCATGTGAGTGTGAGAATCTCAGGCAGGGGAAGCCATTCTCACATTAGTCATGCTCGAACGCATTAGCACAGGCTAGAGTTTACTCTCTGCTGGCCTCATAAAAAAAAAAACTGTTTGTTGGTACTTGTTGTAATGTCCGAGGCTCTTATTAACAAGACTTTCCAATTTTTTATTTATCAGCGCATTAACTCCAACTTCTCAGCAGCTGAAGTGTATTAATAATGTATACAGATTGTCACATTTTGTCCAAGAGAAAAGCCCTCTAACATCAACATTCAGGCGGCCGTCTGTACAGTTTTAACACAAACAAAGCTTATGACTGATGCAGGAATACTTTCATAACTCTTTTAACTATTTGTCAAATAGGAAAGCATGAAAGGGCAAACTCTGCTTGGTTTTCTCCACCAAGTGCACAATGCAACTGTGAAGCAGTAAACAATGACACTTAAAAAGTATAAATGGGGAAACAACCCTAACAACCTTAACCTTTTATAGCATCTGTCTCTAGAAATGTCAGCTTTGTTTAAATAATACAGTTTAAAAAGCAGAAGAGTGCAGATCTGCACCAGATGTGTAGGGTCAAGATGGCGGTGAAGATAACAAAAACAGGGATTTATTCATGACGTATCGTGCTTAACTTAAGTGGATCTTGACATATCAGGTGTGGAATTAATCTGCAGACGCTCCAGTTCAAAATAAGGTCAAATTTATCACTGAATGTCAGTTTTTGAGCCACAAAAGAAGCCAAAATGTGGCCTGCAATAGACTGGGTAAGCCTTGTTTTTAGTCTAGCCGATGGTCAGATATGCCTTTTGCTATATCATAACACACGTCGTAAAATGACCAGAACTGCTGAAAACAAAAAAATCTAAACTTTATGATAGTCTCATAATGACTCATATCAATAATTATTTGTATTCATAACACAGCCGGCTCTAAAGGTAGCACACTTTGGTATTGATTCCTCTAACACGACAACAAGTCAAGGTGACAGTCTTGTCCTTTTGCACAAACAAGATTCCAAACTGAAGCTGTTGTTGATCACTTGCGGCCCCACCGGCTGAGGAGTGAGTGAGTGAGAAGTCAGAAGGTAATGGTGTTATAAAATAGGTTTTTCAATAACTGTGAATCACCATAACTACGAGATCTTGAGTGGACGATCACAAATGTGCACAAAACATTTTAGACAGACGACGGGTCCAGTAGTATGTGAGATTAGCTGCAAACAGATACACACATGGACACACACACACTCACACTCACACACAAAACCAAACACCTCTGCCAACCGAACGCCAGACTGAGGTAAAAAATATCTGATCTGTGTTGGACTAATTATATTAAGTAAACTTTTTTTTTTTTTCTTTTAACTTTCTGATTATAAATAATAACTGCGTGAAAGGGAGAGTGTACTACATCTGAATAAAATGCATAAAATGTAAATAACAGGAAAAAATACTAACTTTTTTTTAACCTTTGATTACTAAATTCATTTTCACATATATTATTGTTATGTATTGTCTAACTGAAAGGAATAGAAATAAAAACATACATAATGACTGTTATATTAATGGAGTGGTTGCGATAAAATACACATCAGGATGAACATAATGCAGTGTAGTTGGTAAATGCAGTAAAAACATTGAATATGTTTGACCATTTTATGCAAATTGAATGAATCAAATGCTGCATTTAATTGATTAAATACAGTAAAATCATTATTTTTAATGAAAGAGAATAATAAAACATGTGAAGAGAAAAACAGCTGTCTGATTTAAATCCTATACTTTGATTTCTATCTTCTACCTTTGTGAACCTGCAATGTTTCCTAGCAACATCTGGGCTTTTCTGCCAGATTAATGCCTTTTTTTCTTGCAAATGTTCATACTATATTAATTTGCAAGATGCTTCAGACTGGCTTTATGAGGAAATCTAATGTAGAAAAAGAAAATGCTGCCATGTATTTAGGGTAGTTGTTTCTGACATGAAAGGAACATGGCTACAAAAATAAAGTCACCTGTTCAGCACCTTGGACAGATCTCACCTAAATAGGATTAAACCATGAAGTACACTCAGTTTACCTAAAACTTTTACCACGTCTTACACTCAAGTTCCACATATCTATTGTTTTATCTGAATTTACGGCATCCACAGCCTGAGCTGACAAGAACATGTTGACACATTTGGGCTAAACTACCCGGGTCATATATATGATAAACAGAGTTATAAATCCAGCTGTAACAAGTCCACTGTCAGCAGAGACAAGAAGACTGAGACTAATAAAATTATTCCGTTGACACTGACAGGCTTTAACTGCTGAAAAACACCACAGAGCTCACATTTTATGAGGAGTCAATTACATTTGCTTCCTGTGGGATTATGTTAGCATAATAAAGTGGTTTATGCCAGACTTGGTATGCGTAGCGTAGAGGGCACCGGCTCGTCTGAATGGAGTGGTGGAGTTAAGTGCTGTTGGGCAGAATTTAGATGTCAGCGCTGGTGACAAGTGTGTGACGCATGTAAGATGACGTTATCTTTTCCACTGAGCTCACACACACTGGCACCTTGATGAAATACTGCTTTACCTGCAAAACACTGTTGTTGTGTCATTGTTTTGTCACAGCAATCATGTTCAGGACATGTCCGAAGTTAAATCCAACAGTGGAAATGTTACCGATGCCAGAAATACTTCTGCTGATTAGTTTAACAGCCAGTTGTCGCGTCCACACTCAGACCTCATTAGTCAATAATGCTTTACTTGATCCTAGAGAAGAGCAGACTTGAATCATGTGAGCTTGATCACATCGCCAGAAACATAACTGCTCTTCTCTGACTGAAAGCAGAGAGCCACCCAGAGAAAATGTCACCATAGATGAGCTCAAATAGTCCAGGTTCTGATTTCCGTACTCAAATATATGAATAATGAAACCACCAACATAGAGCATAATGCTTCAGATCTGCTTCACCAGCCAGAGCTTTCTCATGTAGTATCAAGGCCTAAATGTTATTTCATTATTAATGTTTTTAAATTAAAGTTTTCAATTCTGCTGTTACTATTACACCTTCACTAATAGTAATAAAATTATATTATCCACCAAGAACTTCTTTACACATTTAGACTAAAGGATTCATCATGATTCAATTATGCAGTGTGTATATACTTAATTGGAAAATAATGCCCATGACTTCTTTGATATTCCTCATAAACTAAATCCAATCACTTGTTCCTCTTGCAATGACCTCAGTCTCATTATAATCTGCTTTTAAACAGATGTATTAAATACCTTAATAACTGGCAGACAGAGAAAAAGAAAAAGAACCTCCTAAAAGAGCAGAGCTAACAAATATTTATAACAGCAATGGTCACACCAGCACACACACATCTGTCATGTCCAGGTGCTGAATCAAAGATATTGTAGATACTTTTGTTTCGTAAAGTCTTTAAGATGAACCCATAAAATAGTCATGCTCTTTGTCAGGTACAGATGTTCTCATGTTAACACATCTGTCAAAATGACAAGACAGAAACTATCTAGATTGTGTAACAGCATCGGAAGGCGTGATAACATGATAACATTATTCATTTCCGGGTCATGCAGGCCTGCAGCCTGTCGGCCTCTGTCATAATCCACAATGTGACAGTTCGGTCCAATAAACAAATATTTGTTGATTTCTTGTGTTATATGTGACAATTCGGCTGTTTATTCATACTGAGTGAACTACTGGCACATCACCAGGAAAGATTCGGCTGGTCACACGTAGCGCAGGTGCACAAACCCAAACTCCTCTGTCTCAGTATTACCTGTACATCTGGAGACGGTTTGGTCTTCTTGGTGGAGAATAAATTCCACAGCCGTCCCCACAGGAAGGTGGCCACCAGACACACACTCCCTAATATCCAAATATCTTTATCCTTAAAGATGTTCTCCATGATGCAAACCTCCCTCTTCCTGTCCCAGGTTCTCTGTCCTATCTCAGCTTGTCTGCCGTCTGTGGTGAAGGAGTCCCGGGTGGAGGGCAAAAAGTTGTTGACATGAGGCGAAACAACAGGCCTATGATTGTGAAATCAACAGGCTTCTGTAGCTGTGCATTGATTGTCAGTGTGTTGCTCTCTACAGAGTTGGACGAGAACAGGGAACTTTGCTGTGCTGCCACCCACCCACCAAGTCACCCATTCACTCTGTACCCAGTTTCCTCCCTGCCTCCCGCCCCCTGGACCAAAAAGGAGAGAACATGCCGTCTCTGAGACGAGAACAGGACAGGTGGTGTTGGGTTCAGGGTGTCGTTGCAGTACGCAGAATCAGATGCCTACTGCTGCTGCTGCTGGCATGTTAGTGAGACCTCTGCGATATCCTTAAACTTCAGACACAGCACTTCACGCATGCATGCATGCTCCTAAGTATATCTGTTAGGCAGTCGCCTTGTCCCTGTACCACAGGGCATAAGTACTCTATGTACATGCATCACTGCCGATGCATACAATGGCAAACAAGTAGACAAGCACGCACACATGTAAACAAACACTACGTGCTAAAGTAGTCATCTCATTCAGTGGACCACTATGTCCAAATTGTGTGAGAAAGAAGAAGGAAGGGTGACTTTTTCTGTCCATTCAATGTATAAATTACAGAGTAAGTCAAGATTTAGATGTAGGTGTGTGTAGTTTTAAATTACACTCACATTTAAAAAGAGACAAAAACAGAGAAATTACAATTTTCTGAAAAAGAAAAATATTTAAAAAATGACTCCTGCAAACGTTTAGCACACACCCCTGCTAGCTAGACACACATGGAGCCTACAGGTTCTCCTAGTGTTGTCAGCAGAGGACTGCAGAGTGTCCTTTTGGGACTTTGAGTTCCTCTGTGTGTACGACAGCTATCTGTCTGGACGGAGCCCATGATTTATACTGGATATTGGTATGTGACCACTGCAGTAAGGCAGATCGGATCCCTCCCTGTGCCCTGCTAAACATGTCGGTCTACAGTATTAAGGACATATAACCTTGGTGCCTTTATATGTTTCTTTAAGAGATTGGACCTTTTTAGAGGCAACCCTCCAAAGCAAGCTTCATATAACAAGCAGCAACAGCTGGGGAGGGATGGGGGGGGGGGTTTCAAGGGTCCAATGGGTTACAGGGGTTACAGATCAGGACCTTGGAGAGGAAAAATATTCCCCAGTGGGAATCTGAGGAGAACTTCTGCACAGCTCAGGAGTGGAGTGACTTAAGGTAATGAAGCTGGTGAATCTGGAGACTCAATGACATGCTGTTGGTCTGAAAAGTTTGTAGCAGTTAAACTGAGGAGAGTGCAGACAGGTGGAGACTGAAAAGATGAGGTGACTGAAAGAGATATAGTGGAGGGATGGAAGGTGCAGCTGAGACCAATTGAGTTTAGGGAGAGCAAGGTGGAAGAGGAATGAGAGAGAGAGAGGAAGGTGAGAAGGGTGTTCACTGAGTACTATGATAGACTGAGGATCTTAAATTACACATGGAGCCTCCCATGTAACTGGAACGTTTCCCTCAGAGCTGCCTGCTGGTTGATGGAAAATCACCACAGATTTACAGCTTAACCAGGCAAAAAGAAACGAAAATTAAAATGCCAACAATGCATATATTGTCCATGACATTTCTTCATTTGGTTAAGATGAAGCTACTCACACCTCAAACAGCTGGTGAACTCTCTGAAGGGTTAGGGGGCATGTACATGTAAACTGGCAACGCTTTCTATCTGTTCATTTTTCATTTATTCATCAAAAATAAATCCCCACTATAAAAAATTACATAAAGTAGGTTTTGATCACACACAAGCAATTCCTTACAGATATTTAAACACATATTTCACATCTGTCCCATACAGCAACCTCTTAAACAAAAATCGACAAGATTGGCTTTATTAGATTCATTCTAGCAGAGGTGGCAAAAGTATTCACATCCAGTACTTAAGTAGAATTACAGATACCTGGTAAAAAAATAGAAGTACTGATTCAACTCCATTACTCAAGTAAAAGTAAGAAAGTACAGGCTCTGAAATGTACTTAGGTAAAAAATGAATTTTTACCGTCAGTGATATACAACACCTCTCCTGATAACTTGACAAAATGAAAAAAGTTCTCGGCACACAAAATAGGATAGTTTTCCTCTTTTGTTCACAACCTGCACAGAAAATAAATCACTGGACACAGTCTAGTTTTGCTGCAGACCAAATTTCAGACAGAATATTAATATATAAAATATGTATAATATAAATATTAGGCCTGTCTGCGTTAACGTGTTAATCGCGATGAGATTAAGGGCCGAACATAACACGTTAACTTTTTTAATTGCGTTAATCGCTCCTCACTGACTCACTGACTGCTGTTATAATCAACCTCTATAAACTGTGCACTGTGCACAGCATGTGTTCATATGGTAGGAGTCTTCCTATTTCTGCACTGTCGGCACACACTGTAGGGACTTTCCTTCCAGTAGTGGATTTTGATATGAGCAGTCGCCCAGGGAGGCTTCTTAACGGTGGCGACATGGTGCGCACACACCAAAAGAAAAAAAAAAGATCGGTTTTCTATCTATGAAATTCTATAAATATCTATATATAAATACTGACACACGCTGTTGTACTTATTTGCACGTCATGTCTTCTTTATAAAACAAGTAACAAGCCTGTTTTAACAATTTAAGGAATAGAAAGTCCAGATAATTGGGTTTAAATGTAGAGTAAAAGTAAAAAGTCATCAGAAAAATAAATACTCAAGTAAAGTAAAGATACCTGGAAAATCTACTTAAGTACAGTAATGAAGTGCAAATACTTCGTTACTGTACTGGATAGTTTAGTGTAGAGATGCAGACAGGAAATGAGAGGAGAAAGAGGAGAGAATAACATGCAATATAGGCCCTTTGGCCAGAGCCTGAAACAGATCTTTGTGGTTATATAGTATGCAGGTATGCAACCATTTGGTTATTGCACCATTATTTTTAAAGTCATAAGCATGTTTCAAGTCTGGAGTCAGTCTGAAGTTAAGTCCGGTAGACACACTTTGTTGTAAAAGAAACAAGGTAATGAAATGCAGGCTTTTCAAAACAAAATAAGTGTCACTGAACATCAGCAGTAACATCAGGAAAGTAGAGCACTCTTAATTTCTCTGTCAACTTGTTGAAAAAAATGACCAGTATGTAGGATTTAGTGACATCTAGTGGTGACGTTTCAGATTGCAACTAAATGAATAACCCCTCTCCTCACTCTCCCCTTCTGAGTGTGTAGTGGGGCTGCATGGTGGCTGCAAAAATCATGAAAGGCCTTGTCTAGAGCCAGTGTTTGGTCGTCTGTTCTGGGCTGAAGATATATGGTGGGCTCTGTGGAAGATGACCGACACCCTATATAAAGGATTCATTCTTATTTCTGGCGATTACACACTCATTTAAACATACTCATGAATATTATATTACATTTCTGCCAAGCCCGTTCTACTAGATATCACTAGGTTCTACACACTGGACTTTTAAGCCATCATGCAGTAAACAATCCTCTTTTTCTCTCTCTGACCCCGAGTCCTTACACTTTGGCCCTAGAGGTCACATGACTCCAGTTCTTGTAAATCATCAGTGTCAAATCCAAACTGAGAAGACTAATCTTTCACTCTAGCAGGTGACATAGAAACAAAGACGCTATGTCCTCGGATCCTCTGTTGCCTGATATTTCTTTATAGTAATGGTATTTACTGAACTATAGATGTTATATAGTCTCTTAAAGTTTTATTACCTGAGCTACAATATCATAGAAGCACTTTAAAACACCTTCTCTACATTTAAGAGTATTTTAAAAACTGTCCTTTTTGATAAAGCTTAGAGTTAGAGTCGGTCTAGACATGCCTAGTTGTTGCTGCCATAAGCCTGGGCTGCCAGGGGCCATCACATGATGCACCTCTCTCCTCCTTACCCTCTCCATCCGTACTCATCACATTTGTCACATTCATGTACCGGAAATGCTTTTTACTAACTTAGATTCTTCCCCAGAGTTCTTGGGCTTTCTCATCTCACAGGCTTCTTTGTATCATGGATGTGGGCCACCTGATTATGGATTACAAGCTTCTGTGGGTCATGATTGTGGACCCCATGCTGCCATGTTATTATTATTAGTCATATTTCTATTATTATTAATGTCGTTATTGTTGGTTTGTTGCTTCTCTGTGTCTCTTCTCCCTCTTTCTCTCTCAACCCAGCCGGTCAAGGCAGATGGCTGCCCACCTATGGAGCCTGAATCTTCTTCAGTCTCACCATTAAAAGGGAGATTTTGTCTTACTGCTGTTGCCAAGTGCTGCTCATGTGAGAATGTTAGGTCTCTTTAAATTAAATTAAATTAAATTAAATTAAAGGGTATGGTCTAGACCTGCCCTATGTGAAAAGTGCCTTGAGATAACTTCTGCTGTTATTTGGTGCTATATAAATAACATTGAATTGAACTTATAATAATGACTATATGCAGATTCATATTAACAATAAAGATTAGAAAACACGGTTACCTGTGTATAGTTACTTTGAGCATCAATTCCTGCAGGTTGGTGTTCTGAATTACTTATAAAATTGTGGTTTCAGTCATATCAGACTGAAGGTTCACTGTATTTATTTCCTGATTATGAAAACTGGCCCAGTGCTGCCATCTAGTGGCGACCAAATCTGCATCAACCTTGACTCAGCACCAAATATTTGGTTCAGTCTGCAGGTTTACGTGCATGTGTGACAGACCCGGGGTTGAGAAAGTTCAAACAGGCAGTAAAAAACATTTAAAGAACTGCAGCTCCCTCTAGTGAGCTTGTTACATTTCACCTGTCAGGGCATGTTGTGCCTGCCAACAGGTGCCGAGAACGGGAATAGACTCTGCTGTGGCCTTCTTTTGGTTACCTTAGTCCTCCCCTGGTGATTGGTCAAACATGGTGACAAAGACAGAGTCATTCTCTTTCAACTTAGCACTCCCATAAATGCTGTTTTGAAGGACCGACAGCTGTAGGGCAAAGGGTGCAAGTGGAAGACAGCATTTCTGTCTCCAGAGATCAAAGACTTGTCTAATTAACTCCAACTCGAGTGAAAAGAGCAGGCAGAGTGTGTTACCTGTTGATTGCCTCCCTCCAGCTCCACGTGTTTGAGCTCCCAGAAGCAGCGCATAGTCTCCACCTTCTCCAGGTGCCGGTAGAAAGCCAGTCGACCCAGACGAAGGCTGTTGCTACGGTTGCGGATGTCTTTCAGGCCCTCCATCTTCTCAACGATGGGGGACATGGGTATTGGTGGTGGTACCACTGATGGCAGTTTTCCATTCGTCTTACCAGAAACAGACTCATTACACGAGCTCTTCTTGTCTGACCTGCAATTACAACAAGCCTTTTATTAAACTTCATCCTTTAAAATGTATCATTACTGTTAAACACATGACTCAATACCAGCCATGAATAGGTAAAATAGATGTTGGGGCTCAGAATATAATCTACTGCTGAAATGATTAGTTGATTGACGAAAGTTTCGACAACTTATTCATATTTCATCAATCAAACCTTTTCTGTTTCCAGCTTCTCAATTGTAAGGCTTTCTTCTTTTCTCTGTTTTAAATAAATGTAAATTGAATATCTTCAGATATAGAAAGGTTAAACAAAAGTATTATGAAGACGTTACCCTGCACTTTAGGCTTCTGGGTAATTTTGATGGGTATTTTTCAGTATTTTCTGACATTTTATGAAATCATCTACTAAGGAAACTATTAACTGATGTATGTTAAGTCCTCCCTGAAGTTAAACATTAGTTGCAGCATTAATTCATATCTAAAAAGATCAAGGTAGTGTATCACATTGATGAAACTATCCTGTGAATCTAACACTGCTGTGTCCCCCGATTTGCAACATTGCTTACACTTGCCTAATGCGACTAGTAATATTAAAGGGATTGCTACCTTGGTATAAACAGTATTGGAAAATCTATTTCCAAATCTATGGCCACAGTCTAATCTACAGTGTTGAAATGACCATATGCTTTGATCCATCCCTCCAGCGGACAGCAGATCCGAATGGGATGACTGATGATGTTGGGGAGAAATCCACTGTGACGCCTACAGGCGACAGCTGGCTTTCTGCTGCGCTCTACCTGTTGAGCCTCTGGGGGAGTCATGGAAGATCACTGGGGATATTTATACCTCCAGAGTGTAAATGTTCTGCCTTTGCTTTACAATTACAGAGGTCAGAGAGTGGCTGTAGTTTCAGCACGGTGCGTAAGCCTGCGATGCCGCCAGAGCTGTTCCTCAGCATCAGGGGCTTTCTCGGGGTAGGATTTCAGCTCCACTGCTGTGCTATGGCTGAGGATGCACCTGTTATTGCTACTTATGTTGGCCCTTTTACATGTTGTGATTTATTTACACTTGTTAGAATTTCAAATGATATAATCATTTTAAAAAACTTTTCTTATAATTTCTTTCATTTCCTGCTAGCTGGGGAGGAATGAGTTTAATCTGTTAATGCACCAACTCATTAATTGATATTGTTAATTAAAAGGTTTTTATTTAAAAGGTAGTTGATATAAATAAGCACAGTAATGACACATTTTCACATTTATGGTAAAAACTATGAAATGTGACTGAAAATGTAGTATAAAGTTATGAAGAAAAGTCATAACATCTCTATGGGTTTATGCAATAGTTGAACAGTTACATAAGGCATATTGGAGGTTTTCATGAGTGCATTTTAACATAGTATATCAGACAGGAATACTATGAATGAAAGGCCAAATGTACCCTACAGATAACAGTAAACTCTCTTAATAATTACACTCCATGTTTGTCATAATTTAATGAGATTTACAAAGTAGGTATTTTGTAACCTGGCTTCTTACAAAACTGATGCCTGTTTATGATTACCTCAACAAGTAGACATGTCACATTGAGCTCCTGTAATTGCAATAAGTTCAGTCAGTTTTATAAAATAGTGCAATAGACAACTGGTAAAGACGTAGTATACTGTACTAACATTGTGCTACATTAGTACAGGGTTAGGGTTAGGGCAGCCGGTAATAGATTTGAGTATTTATGCTTTGGAAGACTTCATAGCAGTGATAATAGTGCTGTACATTTTACTTCAGTATATATCTGAAGACCAAAATAAAGTCATTTCAGAGATAAGTTTACTCATCATCGGCTCTCCAAATATTGCCCTTGTTTGGTTAAAATGTTATATCTCTAAATTGTCAGTTGTTTAAATGCTATTTAAAAAAGCATCTTTGTTTAAGCATGATTATTATATATTTGTCATTAATTTTCTCAACCTATTAAGCAACATTTAACATATTCAACTAATCTAAATACATAAAATTAGCCAACATTTTCATGCCAGTAGAATCAGAACTGGAGGACGTTTATTTCTAAGAGGTTTTTTTTTACATTTACGACCTTCTACGTTTAAGGAGAACAGTTGTCTGACCTGACCACCACCCAGTCTGCTCCTTTAAATTTGGGGTTTTGAAGAGAGGGCCTTTCAAGAAGTCGTCTCTCATGCCTGTTTTGACTGTGTCGTCTGGTGCTGAGATATGGCTTGCAGCCCTGGAGAGCCCAGATGCTCCTAGAGGACTAGCTGACCCTTGGGTCACTCACTTTAAAGGGCTTTATTTTGGGTGCACTGTAGTTACATGTCGAGGTCAAGGGACACGCTATCACCAGAAATGGAAAACTTCCATGCGTGAAAAACTGTTATAAGGCAGGAGCTGTCACAGGGTTTGTAGCCAGGCAGACAGGCATTTAAGCCGAATAGATGACTTTCCATTGTGGCGGCTTTGACTCATTGCTTTAACCACCTGTTACATAAGAGCATTGTGTACGGTATGTGGCTGTGTCTTACGTGTGCTAGTAGCGAGTGTGTCACTGTCCAAGCAATGCTGTAGTTTGTGTACGTTTACTTTACTTGGCAGCCCTCGTTAATCCCTCTCGATAAAACAGCAGAGGGGTTTCTATCTGTCTTCTCCATCATAATCCCTGTATGTAACCGATAGGAAGAACTGCATGTGCCCCATAACTCTTAAAGTAGCAATGAATCATGAAGACTCCAAGGCTTTTGTGAGTCCATGAGTGAATGTTCAGATGAGTAAAGAGCAAGAGGAAAAAAAGAGGGAGGGTTGACATCGTTTAAATCAGCCCCCACCACCACCACCCCTCTAAAATGCCAAATGTGAGAGCATGGTGATGATAGGAAACATCACTGTCAAAATTGGCTCTTGCAAACCTACCCACAGGCATTAAATATCCCCAAATCTATTAATAGGGGCGGTCTATGGGGGTCCAACACCATTAATTACGACAATAATGCTTTAGGGAGGAGACACCATCAGGATGTTTTGGTTATTGTAGAATTATTTCTCCATGTTCAGGACTGTGGCCAAATTCTGTCTCAAAGTCTGTACATAGCTGTGGGTTTATTGTGACACGCTAATTGCGCAAGTTATAAGCCAGGGACAATGGAGACTGTCGAAAAGAGAGACACAGTGAGAGAGACGGTGGCAACAGGTGACAACACAACACACCTCAGTGTCACTCCTCTTTACGTCCTCTTGAATGACTGGTAATAAAAAAGTATTATAAGAAGACTACTGAAGGGCAAACGTATAGATACTAATAAGGGCTGAGTGGTATGGACAAATTTCAATATTCCAATAAACAAATTGTAGGGCTGATTATTGGAGGTTTTTGACAAATAATCTTCAGTAATGTCGGTATTATAACCAAGTGGGTAAAGGCAGATAATAGAAAAGCTAAAAAAGTCGAAGAAAGTTCAGAAAATGACATAATTATACTATAATTCAGCCTTTTAAACCAGGAAAAGACAACATATAACCCATAACCCTAACCCTAACCTTATATAGCACCAAATCACAACTAAAGGTTATCTTAAGGGACTTTTCACATAGGCCTATAGCAGGTCTAGACCATACTTTTAATTATGATATCCAAACATTTAAGACAATATCTAGTCTCATATATAGTCTCAATATCGATATAACATCAATGATGTACAATAATTTGAACACTTTTTTTATGATTAGTCAAGTTAAGTTCTTACAAAAAACTGAATCGAACTACAACCAAAATAGCTTATCTAATGCCAAAGTTTGTGAAATACTTAATTTTCTTAGATAACAAGAAGCAAATTGATGTCCAACGCTTGGTTTCGGACTTGTCGTGCCTAACTTAGCACAATGACTGTAAGCAAGGGGGAACAGCTAGCCTAGCTCCATTAAAGCCGCTTTCAAACAACACCCAAGCTAGTTTGTTTATACAGTGTATCTTGTGTATTCAACACATGTAGAAATAGAAAATGAGACACTGGTTTGACAAGCAGTTAGCTTACGCACTGGAGCTATTTCTTGATAAGCAACAGCTGCGACCAAAGACAGATTAGCACTCTTTTGATCAAAACCCAATTGACTCTTGTTTGTGTTGGTGACTAGCTTTGTAGCTAACGAGGTACAAGATGTAAATAAGATAGTACTGTAATCATAGGAAGGTTTTTTTTTTTTTTTTATTGGCACGAACTGAAAATTTCCATCTGTTTTGAGTCTTCAGCTAAGCTAGGATAAACAAGTATGGGAGCTACAGTGACGAACACACAAAGATAAAAACGTCACTATTCTCAGCTGACTGGCTGTAAATTGGCAAATGAATGTGTTTCTAATTAAAACCTGTTATTTGACGTAACAGGAAAGGTAACAAATTAGGATATGTTACTGAAATGTGTCGTTTTTTTTATGCAAAGCAGAGTTTATGACGCGACTCTCAAGATTTTATATTCAAAGAGGAGGTGTATTTCCACAAAAAAGTATTAAAAAGTATATCCAAAAGTATTAATTATGTATTTTTATCTGACAAAGTAGGGGTTTTCAATCTTTACCTGACTTGGCATAGAATAATAAGCCAAATTTAAATATTGCAAAATGAGTAAAGGTACATTTGTTCTCTCCATCAACATTTTATTTAGCATATTCTGAGATGAAAATCCTGTAATAATCTAATTTTGTGCTTTGTGTATCTGCTGCTAGGTAAACAGACTTTGCCATCACTCTCAGCTAAGATAACGTTAAGTGGTTCGGGGAGACACAAAGTCTGCTTCATGTGTGTTCGCTTGTGTGACGTGCATGTGTACGTGCATTCATGTATATGGTGCATACGTACTTATGTAAAAGTGTGTAAGTAATTCAAGGACTGGGCTTTGTTTGTAACATGTGAGGAGGTACAGAAACAGCAACAGGGCAGATTAGGGGCCCTTTTTAAGTATCAGGACAGAACAGGGGGGTCTAGCCCCAGACGGCCTGAGTGGGAGGGGCGGCCCCGAATGGAGCGTCTTCACCCTAGGGAGCCATCTCTCTTAGGAGCCTCAGATGTCCTGGTTTAGTAGTAGCGTGGAAACAGCCATCAAAGCCTATAAACCATAGGAATGTGGGGGAGGTGTCTGTTTGAGTGTGTACGGAGAGCAGAATAGACGCAGCGTTAACGTCCAAATAAGTTGTTCATTGGTGACACCTGAAGTTAAAAAAAACTTTCAAATATCAAAAACAAGACTCAGTATAAAAGAGTAAATACACAGAGACAAAGTCAGAAGATTTTTCTTGGAGATTCAAGTGTTGATCTCTAAATTGCTTCTTCTAAAAGTCACACTTTTCAACTGCAATGTGTCCCACCAGAGAAAGAAAAAATAAAAAAATAAAGAAAACCAATGAACATACTTTCAAATCCACACTCCTTCATTAGAGAGGATACTCAAGCGATCATATCCACTTTTCAAATTAATAGGTATCAAATGAAACATGTTGAGTGCCTGACACGATAATATCAAGTGATCAACAGGTTTATTTTTCTCCATCTAAACTAGGCATTCCCTCCTTTCCAGCCGTGCCAGCTCTCTGAAGCTCTGGTCACAGCGAGAGCCAAGTGCTGATCAACTATCATCGCCATAGCTCTCTGGAGTGTGCACTGCAAATAGTTGGACTTGGGGTGTTGTGATAGAACGCAGCCAAATTGATACCGAACCCGGGAAACCCCGTAAATTCTGCTGTAATTAATAACACATGCATTTGAATACAGAAGCTCCATACCGGCTCCTCAGAAAATGCACAAACTCTGCACGATCATTACATTAAACTTTGTGAATTCTACTATTACACACACACACACATATATATACACACACACACACACACACACACATTGCACAATATACTCAGATGTACACTTGCACACACTGATTTGTGTACCCCCCAACAGATATATTCGGTCGCCACAGCCCCTTCCAATCCTTCACTTTGACAACAACTCAGCAACCTCTGCAGAAGAGTGTAACTGTAGAACTTCCACTCAATGTACTTTTCCATTTCGCCAAGAACAAAGCAGAGTCCTTATTTTAGTCCGCGGCAGATAGAGTTGCATTCTGCTTTGCGCCAAAAACTATGTGTGAATGAGAACTGGACTCAGTAACCTATTATCAATTACATTCTACTCTCTGTTTTATTTATTTTGTCGAGGAAGAAGTCTATAAATATTGCACAATTTGTAGCGGTACGGCATAAATCAGCATACGGCCACAACCATGACAGTGTGATTTAGAGGTCTTATACCAAAAATAATGTTTCACTTTTTGCTTTTTGTCTTTAAATTCATCATATTATAAAAAGATTTTTTTTTAAATATTATCTCAAAGTCCATTTAAAGATTAAACATGTAACCAGCGCCAAGTAACTTGACAAGTAGCACCTTGCAGTGGACGCAACTCACACCGCTGGAAAAGGGGTGTTAGAATTCAAAACATGGTCATGATGCAAGTATAAGATTGCGTAGCATTTCTGAACAATAATACAAAATGTCAGTGAAGACAGATTAAAACTAATTAAATTAAAGATAGTAGAAATATGCACTAATTGGTTGCACAAATTGTCATACCTACTAGACTTTTTCTGCACATGATTGTCAGTAGAGGCATAATTAGGACCACAAAGGACTCACCCTTGATAGTTGGGCACATTTGCAATCACCAAAATCTTCTTCTCCTTTCCTCCCATGTCTCTCATGGGTATGATGGAGCTCCTCTCTCCAGGTTTTCCCCTCTTCCTTCGCTGTTTTTTTTTTTTGTGGTTAAATTTTAGGTCCTGGTGCAGGAGGTGCTCTCTTGCTCCCTTCAACAGACCAGGCAGCTACAGGACCGATCGATCCACTGTGACTGACAGATCAGGAGAGACGGCTCAATGGGAAGCTCTGGCTGCTTGTGAAACTCTGCAGTGGGAGCCACAGATGTCCAGGGATAAGCACCAGGAGGGGGCGGGTGATAGTGAGAGAGAGAGAGGGTGTGTGTGAGTGTATAAGTGTGGTGGATGAGAGGACAGGGGGGTGTGGGGGGGGCGAGGGTTGGGGTGGTGGAGGAGGGCCAGAGGGAGTCTGCTCTGGGACCCAGGGACCACAAGCAGGGACAGAGCAGAGGAAGCGTTCCAGGGAATGTGGCTTGTTATAAAGGAACGCGTGGAATGCCTGAGTGCCATGTGTCTCTGCAAGAGGAGGGATGATAGACTGAGAGAGGGCGACAGATACATTGGGGGGGCGGCAGGGGACTGAAACGAAGAGAGAGACTGGGGTTTTAAGGTATTCGTATCTTGTTTCGTGTTTACTTTTTGGGTCATTGCTTAACAAGGATGGTCTCTTGAGACTGAAATCTCTGTGTTAAGAGAGTCTTTCAGTGTAATCCACAAACAAGCACTGTAAACAGCATTGGTCTATTAAGTCAATTAAAATAATACAAATAAAAATCCAAGTCACAACATTTATAGGGAAAGGGTGAGCAGAAAAAACTAAGTAAGGCATTAAAACACATAATTACACAATTTCCTAACTATAAACTATGCAATAAAACAATTATCTGTGTCTATCTCAGTCCTTAAAAAGCTAAAAACCTTCAATTTTATTTAAATCTTATTGTATGATGATGGGACAAATGTTCAATGCAATGAAAAGTTAGCAAACCTCTTGGATCCTTGCACAATTCATTTATTATTTCTTCCAATAAGTGTAGGTAATAAAATCATTCACTGTTTTTGATGAAGTTCATAAAATAAAAACACATTATAAATAAAGGTTTTTGCATCCTTATATGTGAGTCCTTTGCGTAGGTTAAGAAAAATAGCAGTTAATCAAAAAAGATATATATAATGAAGATATATAGAGAGATGAATGAGCTGTGAGATTCCCATGCCATGTGAAAGAACCCCGAGGGTCTTCTCAATTGGCTCACACTCAACACAACTATACTATATATACTATACATGAGATAGATTAAGGGGCGTTTTCAAACCTATAGTTCGTTTGCTGTTCTCAGAATCAGAAGATAAGTTGGTAAACCTGGTGTAGTTCCCCGAGGTTCAGTTTCTTTGAGACAGAAAATCCAAGCGAATGAAAATACATCACTACAAGTCATGTGAGAATGCTTATTGGTCAGATGTGTCTGGGACTAGAGTGGATTTCATACAAGATGAGGAAGGTCCTATCTGTCAATTATTAATAATGCTCTGTATTTCATTATGCCAGTCGGACCTTGATTCATTTTCTATATAGTTGCTGCTAGCAATTGTTGATTTCACTCATGTAGATCAGTGAATTCAACATTCATTCACTTTGGGTCCAGTCAGAAATTTTTCGACGATTATTGAATGGATTTCAAATTTTGGTGTTTAGTATTGTTCCACCACGAGGTTCACATTGTGTATTTTGTGAGACGTCTCAACAACTATTGGATAGATTGCTGTGGACTTTGGCAAACACGTTCATGTTCTCCTCATAATGAACTGTAATAACGTTTGATCCCTTAACATTTCATTTGCGCCATCAATGAGTCAAAATAAGAGCATGGTCGATATATGGTCGAAATATATCTGACTAATCAGACTATATTTCGACCAATATCAACCTATCACAGATACCTTCGTCGTATCTGTGATAGGTTGTAAGGCTTTAGCAGTAGCAGCAGAGTAAAAGCCACCAGGTAAGTGTTAGTTTAATAAGCTCCTGGTGTATTTACAAACTTTCCAATGCATCAATTTATGAGTAAAGACCTGTGATTTGTACTACTGTAGAAGTTTGATAACAATCCAGGCATTATTAGAGGGGTAATTTACAAGATACACTGGTGGTTCCATTAGCGCCTGTACTAAGCAATACGGCTGATGGCTCTAACTCCACTATTTTGCGACCAAATGAAAAAAAAAGGGCTGAGGCGGTGTTTAGATAGACGTAATGGTGCATATGACGCTAGGTCGAAATTACGCCGAACCATCGCTTTAACGATAGCAAACATTTTGGATTGAGACTTTCTCAAAACATACATTTCTCCTGCATCATGTATCAAACTCTCGGATTTTCTCATTATCGTCTGTAATATTTATCACCATCACTTGTTGTTCTGCTGACCTTACCATTACACAGCACAGTGTTTAGTCTTCCGGTCGTGACAATGAATCCTCCCTCGTTCCTCTGTCGCCCTCCTGTCCCTCCACCTTCTCTCTATCTGTGCTAATTGGCAGCATTGGTGCCTGTTGCTGTAGGGTTTAACAGCGCTTTACATCAGCCCCGGAGTGTCGCCCCAGGCCAAATGTTTGTGTTCTACCTCGACTATATTTAGCGTGTCCCCAATTAGATTATCTTGGGACAATAGTAGTGTTTGCCGCAGGAAATACGACAACACAAACCACTGTCACCCTGTGTGTGCCCTGTCTTTGTCACCTTGTATTCACAAGTCACAAATGAAATGTGACAAGTTAATACTTCAATGCACTCTACACGAATCAATATTAATACCTTTATGTTTGACCACGTGACAAGTCTGACAGCCAAGTGCAGCAACCAGGACACTCAAACCTACCGTGCCCCTGAACAGTCTCATAACTTCTTGTGAGATAAGATAAATTGTTCCAGACACAAAATTGTTCAGTGACTGCAACAGTTGGGAAATCTGTATCTGAAAATACTATGAACTCAATCAGACTAATAAAAAGAAAACAAGCGTGCAAATGTTCACATGGAAAAACAGACAGCATCTGTCTAACCGAACCACCACCACCACCATGTGCCTGTACCCTAGTCTGTTTTAAACTGGGTCTTTCAAGAACCAGCATGTCTGCTTTTACCACAAAGCCACAAAACACTTATACATACAGTAAAATACCCAAATAACATTGACAGGTGACATAGAAGTCTATGTCTTTAATGGAAATGTAAAAACAGTCACGTGCCTCAAAGCGCTTGAGGCTTTTTCATACCATTAACCATCCGACTGCACAACACCACAGCTCCCAGTACCTCCGACAACAAAAAATGACTGATGCTGTCCTTCCTATGTTAATCCCAGGAACATTGTCCACATGTATATAATCTCAGGAGCTTCTACATATTGCACATTTATATATTGCAGATTTGCTCACACAGAGATTGTTTAAATCTGACTCATAATTAGTCTCTATAACAATTCACACCCATAAATGCTCCCAGTACCTCCGACTCCCACTAAAAAATGGACTTCTGCATGTTGCACATTTATATATTGCAGATTTACTCACACAGAGATTGTTTAAATCTGTTCATATTCTGACTCATAATTATTCTCTATAACAATTCACACCCACAAATTCTCCATCGGTCATTAATACATGTTTGGTTAATCTTATGGTAAAAAGACATTCACAGTCACTATGATATGGTCCAGGAGAACATTTGAACATGTTTGAATGCTGATTCATGATTTTTTCCCCCTTTCTAATAAACACAAGTCAAATTCATACATTTTCATGTATAAAATGTGTATCAGCTGCACAACATGTTTTTCTTCCGAATTTTGTAGACTGTGGGTCACATTAGGAAAAGTTTGGCTAAAAGAAATGTGCATAGGGTGTTTTTACAGCTCATAAACATAAAAAATGGGTCAAATTTGAGCCTGAACAGTATGTAAGGGTTAATTTATATAGTATTTAATTTTATTTATTTTATCACTTTCATCCTTACGCTGCTACTTTTTTTCCACTGTACTGCTGTGTCAATTTGAATTTCTCCCAGGCAGGATCAATAAAGACACATCTTATTTTATCTTATCTTAAATTTACATCTGTTAATGTGGCTGCAGTTAATTTAAGATGAAACCTAATTAGTAGGGATGTCCGATATTATCGGCCCTCCGATATTATCGGCCGATATTCACTTAAGAATGTAATATCGGGAAGTATCGGTATCGGGTTTTTATAACCGATATTTGTTCTGTAGCCTTCAGCATTTCCGAGCCTGCGTGAACGCAGCATGGGACGTTTACCGGCGCGCGCTTGATGACGTATAACAACAACGCTAGACTTGTAGGTCTCTAACCGTGGCTAACCGCGGCGAACAAGTTCATAGCGTCCATCGCCATATACACGAACACACAAACAGAAACAAGGTTTACCTCCTCGTTGTCATTTTCTCTGTTATGCTTTCGGCGAGTCGCCTCTGTGACGTCACCGTCAGAGTCCGGTGGGTCCTATCTGGGTCCTATCTGGGTCCTACTCTGCTGTGGAGACACAACAGCTGAGAGGACCGAGTGAGAGGACGTCCCTATAAAAGGTCCCGCCTCCAGAAACGGGGCTTATGTCTGTGGTTTGGGACTATTTCCAAGTGTTCCCTACGGATAGTTCATTTGTAATTTGCAATTACTGCAAAGCAGCATAATAAATATGGCAGTGCTATATTGGCACTTTTTTCCATAACTTAAGTTGAAGTTGTTCTCTTATTTTGCACAGACAGTGTTTACATTTGGAAAACCATGTTGCATTTATGTATGCATCCAGTGGGTCCTCACAATAAAATGAGTCATAAAGTGTTAATTCAACAATAGGAGATATGTTATGTTGTTACCTAATAGTTTTGGTGTAAAAAGCCTGCAAATATCGGTATCAGGTGATATCGGAAATTAAGAGTTGGGGAATATCAGAATATCGGATATCGGCAGAAAAGTCAATATCGAGCATCCCTACTAATTAGTCAACACACTAAACTGAGATGGTTAACATTATCCTTGCTAAACATCAGCATTTTAGCATTGCCATTTTGATTTTTGATGTTAACTAGCTTATATCAGAATTTAGGTCACTGTGCCAAACATCACAGGGATGCTAGCATGGATGTAGAGTAAATATATATTTGGCCAAAGAACATCATAGATTAATTTTACTTATTCAAACACATCCAAAAATAATTTGTTGATTGTATTTCCAAAAAAAAAGGATATTTATATGAAAAATACCTGTTCTTCGATGATAGAAGGTAAATTATTTAAACAAAAAGTATAAAACTTAATAAAACTACACAAAAAGAGAAAAAAGACCACCATGAAAGTGAAAATTAATACAACCACCTGTGCAAAAAAAACTACTACCTTACTAAATGTCCCCTTTTAGGATCGTACGTAGATCACACAATCATCCAACACAGTTTCCCAGACAGGAGGTCATGAAACAGAAACAGTGAGTGACCTGTGATGTACAGTGGGGGCAATTTTAAGAGCCGCGTTTATTGCCAGGTATTTTCAGCCGAATATGCTACATAAACTGTCTGGTATGGTTGCGGTCGAGTTTTAAAGATCATATCATATCACATTTTCTGCGAGGGCTACTGACATCATCACATGAAGTGCAAATCTTTCAGGCACTGACTGCACGCGAGCTGCAAAAACAAAAGACGCACACACATTTTAGAAGCTGTGAGGTGACACACTGTACACTTGACACAGATTTTCAGGGGCCTCGTTTAATCTTACCTGGAATCTCAATCAGGAGGGCAGATTCTTTGGTGATCCCTGAGAAGGTCACAGCTGCGTGGGCACACAATGAGGCGATGCATGCCAGCTGACCATCGCGGTCGACTGCTAGAGGATACTTCCCTCAATGGACAGAATAATGGGCACCGATGTTTGCCTTGACCTGAAACCCATAGAGGATGGGGATGATCGGTACATTACAGTAGCATGCTGTCATGTCTAGAAATCTTTCGGCTTTTTACTACCGCGCTACCAGGGATTTCAGTTTATGGCTGAACTTAACAAGCATTTTCACAGACTTTGCTAGAGTGACAGTTGAGGTGAGATTGGATGGTTACATATAACAGAAGTGCAGCTTGTGTAACTAAAGGCTTTAAAGAGCTTTAAGACACTCTATCCAATGTGGCAGACTGTGAGTTTAAGGCTCTGTTTCAAATAAAGAAAAAAAGTTGTTATATTTTTGGGTTAATGTGAACAAGCTGAAAAACCAGGGCAACACTGTGAAGCATAGTCAACAACTCCAGCATTCAGCAACCATTGTATTATACATTATAATAACCAGGCTTGCACAAATGTACTACTTTCTGCACAGCCTTCCACATCTTTTTTTCCCAAATATGTTTTTACTCAATATGCACTGTTTTTTCTTGGTAGCCAAAAAAAGTAAAAGAAAAAAAAACATGATATGAGAAAAAGATATGATTGATTGATTGATTGATTTGTGTTTTCATTATTACCAGAGATGGTCATCTCTGAAATTGGGTCAAAGCCTCAAATGTTGCGGTGGAGTCAGATGGGCTTCATCATCATACAGAGGTGAGCTGGCTAACTTCTGGTTTAGCCCTTCACTAAATTGAGTCAAAGATGCAGCTCTCCTATATTTTCCAAATGGTATCAAACCAAACGGATCAAATTAGATTGTGAAAGGTGTCATTTTGCGATGGTTGTGACACTCAAAAAAATGTGTCCCCTGTTTTACACTGCAGGAAAAATACTTTTTGGGCCCCTTTCAGACCCAAAAGTTGTAATCTCCACAGTTTGGCCACAATGTCAAATTAGCTTCAAATCCCAGCACTCTTCCTGGGGGCTTGCTAAACACTAAAAACTAAAGAAGGTGCTACTTTCAAACATCATTGTTACCTCAAGACAAGAGTTCAGTTAAAGACACATCTTAAAGTGGGTAGCGCTGCTGTGATGGAGTTACAAATGCCCATAGACTGACGTGCCGAGTGAAACAGTGTCAAGCTGAGTCAAGCCAAACCAGCACGTGTATGGAAAACCATCCAAAACCATCCTAAATCCCCCGTAGCATGTCGGTCCCAGTTGCCCATGGCAGAAGTTACCATTTAAGGTGCAAACTCTGCAGAGGCAGCATCAGATGTAATTCTGCAAAGAAGTGCATGTAATTAAAAACAAACTCTAAAAAAAACATGTGAGTGTTTAACGAGATGGGCCAAGATATGAGCTGGTACACAGTGTTCATGTTCTGTTGGGTCAGATTAGGCAGCTGAGTCACCAAGAACCTGTATCATAGACTAGCACCTTATTTAATTACATCTAAAGGGAGCATTTAGTCCAGACTCATGCTTTAAATTCAGGTCAGTATTATGAACGTGCAGCTCGATGTGATATCCAATGATATGAACTATTCATCATCATTCTGTGTGTTCAGCATGTAATTAGTCAGATATACTGTAGACTGTAGACTCTCTCCAGCGCTGGCAAAGCATTAAAGTCAGGAGTGGCAATAAACCAACTGCATTTGTTTAAATCTGCACCTGTATTAGTCTGAATCTGAATCTTGTTAGAAAACCATGAATCGGTCCTCAGCTAGAAAAGGTCCAGCCGCTCTTGGTGCGACCCCAACTGGAGTTGGTGCAGATAACTTTATCTTCCTACTGATGTGCAATGCTTCATATTGATTCAATAAGTACGACATGATGCAGCATTGGAGCTGCAGTGTGTTTTCAACTTTACACCCAATAACCCGCCATGCATTAACATTCATATATTTTAAAATGCATTTGAATGTAAAAATGACATTGCATCCACACTAACTTTATCAGGCAATCCTTGTAGACCTACACAGTAAAACACCTGAATGGGAAAAGGACTAAATCTCTTCTTCTTCTTTCTCTTTTCAGTTGCCAAACAACAAAATTGCACATCACAGACAACACCTGATAGGTCTAAGGTGTGGGACAGATGCAGCGTAGATTACCAAATCATTATTTTATTGTGGCAATGTTGTCTTAAAAATATCAACATGAATACAGGTAACTGACAACAGCTGTGTCTATATAGATGTTTATCTTAAGTAGTCAATAGAGTGTTTTGGAAAAGACAGTACATTTTTGAGGAGAAAAGTGTAATTTAAGCTTGGCCTGATGGAGGAAAATGAGAGAAAAAGATGGAAGGAAATGTTGCTGGCTCTCTGTCAATTTGTTTTGGATTTCTTCTGCCCCCATGTGGCCAAAAGCATTAAATTAATCCATTTTTAAAAGTGAGTTTAAGGCAGTGATCACTCAAACACTCTTCAACCGTCATCCACAAACTCAGGTCACGCTTACTGAGAACAACTCAGACGTTGGGATCAAGTTATATTTGAAGTCCCATAAACTGATGCTCAGTACAGGTAAGCTGTTAGACCGCGGCTTTACATCAACATCCAGCAACGTGGTGGAAAAAAACAGCTCATCACATTGCATCGGTTTACTTTCTATCTCACATTTTTTTCCCCACAACACCACCTTATTCAGACTAATGTTTTCCCTCTGTGGCCTCTTGTGTCATGGCCGCCACAACACAGCAGGCTTTAGGGGATACAGGCCTTTATTTGTGTTGTAATGGGGGCTCCGGGAGAACCAGATCGTTTAAGCTATGGTCCCTGTAAGTTTATAACCGTTAAACAGTCAGTCTGGGGCATTAGACTGTCCTCCATGTGTCTGCTGAAGGACAAAAGTAAGTTAAACAATGTGTAATACCCCTACACACACACACACACACACACACACACACACACACACACACACACACACACACACACACACACACCCCTACACACATACACACACACACACACACACATTCACCCTTCAACCCTGCCTTTGTTCACTGCTGCTGGTGGAAAGCTAATACGCTTTCATCTCACACTCGTAAATAAGTCAAAATAACAATGATGAGATTTATGAAAGGTCATGTAATCTGCCAGCAGGCCCTCTCTCCTGTCCTGAGTAGTGTAACATATTGTGGAGGGAAGTGTGCCACCGTCGAATTCTAGGTCAGCAAAAGGCACAGTCTCTGATCCTAATGAAAACAAAAGGATCGGCAACACCTATAAAATTCAATTCAATATCCCGATGCCTTAAAAGGAGCAACAATAGCACAGCATGTATGACTTTGACTGGTGGTGCAACATAGAAGGTCATTTAATACTCAAAGTTAAGTCTGACATCATGTAAACGGACCCCTGAGTCACTTAATTGAGGGAAATTGACGTTTGAAAGACGAGTTCTTACCAATCATGGAGGGTCTAAGAAAAAGGTGCTATTAAGTTGCATTATGGGAATGTAACTCTCAGTCCCAGAATCCCAAAATTGAGCTCAAAATGTAGTTTATCGATCGCTGAGGGCAGAAAAAAACACTTTCAGACGAGAGTAGATTATGATCTATTTCTATCATACTTATGGTGTGATGAAAGTCTTCTTTACAAATTGCTGTAGTTATTCTTGTACTGATACAAATGAGTTTCCTCTTCAGGGACTGGCTGTTCTCTTCTAAATTAGGTCATTATGTGACATGCAAGATTTGCCTCCTCTTGCCTGCTGATTTTCATCCACTATGAACTAGTTAAGTCAATGTTCGAGATAACTAATGAATGTAAGAACATTTAATGGCTATAGCAGAATAAATATCAGCCTTATTTGGTTTGATGTGATGAAAATCTTATGGATTATAACTTTAATAGTAATTAATTAAGTCCGTCCAGAAACCCTCCAGGGAGTCCATCATGACATACTAAATGTTGTGTGGATACAAACTATTCCAACTCTTTTGAATTTAACTCGTCAAAAAGTTAGAAAAGCTTCTAAAAAAAACATCCAGGCCAGGTTGAATTATATATAAATGTATATACAGCATAAACTGATATATAGGACATTAAATTTGATGCATTTGGTACAGTAAAAAGTTGCATTTTGTCTTGTAATGCTTCCTTAAGCATCATACAGCCTCCTATAGTTTCAATGTTGGCATAAGCAGATAGAGAATATACATCACATGCATACTGTCAAATTACTATAGCTATAGTAAGTGAGTCACTATAGTTACCATTTATAGTACATAACAGTACACTGAGTAATGTTCGTTTCATCTCTGCCGCAGTAGTAACATTGCACATGCGCTTATAAACGTGAGCTTTGACATTGCCTTCAACTGCGTCAAGGCTGTGTCTTTTTCCCCCGGTACAGTTTCCCCTCATAAATGACATGGCCGACGAGTATGTGAAGGGATCAGAGTTTTGTGATGGTGGGCCAGTGTGTTGACAGCACATGAAGATGCTGTGGCTAATGGAAATGCCAATGTCAAATTCAAGAACAGAACACCTCACAGCGGGAGGCACTGAGGCTGGCATGTGAGCGTCCCACTCACTCAGCAGGGTGTTACAAGGGAGAACAAGCTGGGCAGCATTAAAGTGGAGGCCTGTTGTTAAAGACAGCTTATTTTTAAGCAGTTGACATGTTTTGCTTTTGTTTAAAATCATCCAAACAAAATACAACAAGTGGCAAGCTTCAATTTTATGGACATAACTCCAAAAGGTTGAAAAAGCAGGGGCACCTATAAAGAGAAAATAGAGTCATGGATAGCAGAGCAGGTGGATCTGAATGCAGAGACCGAAGACAAAAAGCAGGGCTGAAGAAAAATAGCAAATTAAAAATGTAAAACCCTGAAAACACTCTTACACAACTCAAAAATAAATAAGCAAAACTAAATGACTAAAAGAGCTGGAAAACAAAAGTTGAACACCGGAAAGCAGGAGAACAAACACAGAGTCACACACGATATTATACCAATTACTGCAAAAAAGACATAAAAAAACATAGATATAAGAAGTTCATTGTTTTTATTAATTTATTACATGATTCCTCAGGAAGTATGGCTTTGTGCATTTGCAGTTTAATAACAATGATACTCAGATCCATCAAGTTCAAACTCTTCAATCTCTTCAAAACAAGGTAACACACCCCTCTCTGGCGCCATCTAGTGGAAAATAAATGTTAAATCCTCTCTGCACTTCCGGTTTTCCGTTTTTAACATTGAAGAACAATCATGCCATGAATTCTGCAACTATTAAAGAGGAGTTTTTCTTTGCTGCTGTCACTTAGTGCTTGGTCATATTTGAATGTTGGGTCTCTTTAAATAAAAATTAAAGAGTACAGTCTAGACCTGCTCTATGTGAAAAGTGCCTTGAGATGACTTTTGTTGTTATTTTGGAACTAAATAAATAAAGATTGATTAATTAATTGAATTCCTTCTTTTAATATTTCAAACATTTTGCTCATCTGTGCAAGAAGATCCTCTTTTAACTTTGCATTCTTTTCTTGTGCAATTATTAGGTATATAAAGACTATTTGCACTAATTACAAATATGAGATGTCTTAAAGTTTTTCTAGATCTCCTACTTATGATTTATTATTATGATTTATGCTGTTTGCATTTTATTTGGAAAAGAAAAAGTACTGAACGAGGCTGATGAAGTTTTGCTTAGGGTGCAAATAAAGACATAAATGTTAAAAAATCAAGTGTAAGAAGGAGACGGGGGGGGGGGGGGGGGGGGGGGGCTTTTATAATGGTACAGGATATAGGATGGCGGTTATGTAACAGGGAATCTCAGAGAGTCCAAGGGTTGCCATGAATCACAAGTGTTTATCGTGTTTCAATGGTTGTCAGGGCAGTACCGCAGTCCTCCATGACAGGTGGAGACAAGATATAATCTCTGCAATAAATCAGACACACCTTTCTACACATGAACGTTTTCAAAGGAGTAACCTCTGCTCACTGGTACTGTTAGCTGAGGCATGCAACCTTTACCGACACGCCTATAGCAAGCATTTAATTCAGCATACAAAAAAATAAATCACTGTATAAAATCTCAATATCAAAATGTCTACTTTGACCCAGAATAAAGAAAAACATATCTGCTGTAGAGAGAAAGATCTGCAACACAACATGAAATATCCAAAGTGAAACAAAAAGCTCTACTATTTATTTAATTCATCACATTTTCATTACCTATAGTGTCACATTCAGCAAAAACTTGTGTTATAATTACAACATTGTGCGGGCATTTGTTCACTTTTTGAGCTTTTACATTAACACTTTTTTTTAGTAAAATATTTGAATGTATTTTGTCTCAGTTTCTATTTTTTTCTGATCTCCAAGAGTCAATCAAAATCTGTTATCAGCTTGTGTGGTATCTATTCATTTCATTCATTCATTCATTTATTCATTCATTCATTCATTTCATCACTCAGACAGAAATAGACTCAATTTTGAATGAACACTAAGTTTTGTAACTAGTGTAACAATAAAATCTGTGGTCTGAAGAGGTTTATCGTAACTATTAATTATTTATGAAAATGTTATGAAATGATGTAGAAAACCTTATAAATATAATTAATGTAGTGTTAAAGGAGCTTAAACAGTAGTGATGTCATGACATTTTCTGGTCATTTACATTATAAGGATACACTACATTTTCTAAATATACAATTTAACAGTTTTTAGGCAAATGAATAAATGAATAAATAAATAAAAATGAAGACCATTTCAATATGTAGATTTTTCCCCACCTGATTGCCACACCTGGCAAGGACAGGGCATAATTTAGAGAGATAAAATGGTTTAAAAAAAAATAAGAAGAAGAATAAGAAAAAATATATA
Source organism: Scomber scombrus (assembly GCF_963691925.1). Taxonomy (NCBI): domain Eukaryota; kingdom Metazoa; phylum Chordata; class Actinopteri; order Scombriformes; family Scombridae; genus Scomber; species Scomber scombrus. The sequence continues at coordinate 29,197,990 of NC_084977.1, read as the reverse complement.
TAAATTATAATTAAATTAAATGATGGAATAATTTGTGTGTAAAAATCGTACTATTTCTTAAAATAGTATGATAATTACACAAGGTTGGCTGGTTTTAAGGGTGGGACTTTGCTGGACTCTGCCCTTTAAAAAAACAAAAACCCTCCATCTCCACCCTTATTTCAACAAAATCTAATAATTTCATCATTATAATTTTACAGCACCCCAGCTGTGTAAAGGTCATATAGAGGTTTCCACCGCCTTGTATTTGTTGAACATTGTCTTTCTCAGTATAATAGTTTTGTCACTGCCCATTGACATAATCGCCCAATCACGCGTCCACACACCCTCAAAAACCAGTCAGTGTGTGTGGCGTATAAATCAGCTGCTGTGCACTTCTGTATTTCCCACAATCACTGCTCACAAGGGAATTCACTGATCCTCATTTTTTTAGGGGATTTCTTTGGATGTTTTCCTGAGTTTCGATTTCATTTTTAAGTGCGTGCGAGCAGAACAGAGCAGAGCAGAGCGTGCTTCAGTCACTGCGGGACAACGATCAGGTAATAATCCACGCGCGCGCGCACACACGCACTGTGCCATGTAGATATGCATTAGGTTATACATGTTTCACATGAGCTAGGATTGATATTTTACGTCCATGATTTAGAGTTGGATGTTGTTGTCAGTCGTGTGTGGGTTCATTTCCGGGTTGACTGTCTTATTTTTATCTGAGCAGCTACACTGAAACCTGATCAGAACAGCTGTGGAAGAAATAAAGTACTAATATGTAAACATACAACATTACAAGTTAAAGACATGCATGAAAAATCCTAAGTAATATATAAGTATTATGAATGATGTAGTTAAAGTATTACAGTAAAAGTACTGCAGCATTATGAATGTAGTCAAAGTATTACAGTAAAAGTACTGCAGTATTATGAGTGATATAGTTAAAGTATTACAGTAAAAGTACATAAGTATTATGAGTGTTGTAGTATGCAGTATTACAGTAAAAGTACTGCAGTATTATGAGTGATGTAGTATGCAGTATTACAGTAAAAGTACTGCAGTATTATGAGTGTTGTAGTATGCAGTATTACAGTAAAAGTACTGCAGTATTATGAGTGATGTAGTATGCAGTATAACAGTACAAGTACTGCAGTATTATGAGTGATGTAGTATGTAGTATTACAGTAAAAGTACTGCAGTATTATGAGTGATGTAGTATGTAGTATTACAGTAAAAGTACTGCAGTATTATGAGTGATGTAGTATGTAGTATTACAGTAAAAGTACTGCAGTATTATGAGTGATGTAGTATGCAGTATTACAATAAAAGTACTGCAGTATTATGAGTGATGAAGTATGCAGTATTACAGTAAAAGTACTGCAGTATTATGAGTGATGTAGTATGCAGTATTACAGTAAAAGTACTGCAGTATTATGAGTGATGTAGTATGCAGTATTACAGTAAAAGTACTGCAGTATTATGAGTGATGTAGTATGCAGTATTACAGTAAAAGTAGTGGTTTGGTCCCTCTGACTGATATATTATTATTATGACATCATTAGATTATTAATAGTGAAGCATCAGTGTTAGAGCAGCATGTTACTGTTGTAGCTGCTGGAGGTGGAGCTAGTTTACACTACTTTATATACAGTTAGCTAGTTTAGTCCAGTGGTTCTCAACCTAGGGGTGGGGCCCCTCCAAAGGGTCAGCTGATAAATGTGAGGGGTGGTGAGATGATTAATGGGAGAGGAAAGAAGAACAAACTAAGTTCTGAAACACAAATGTGTTTTCAGTTTTTTAACTTTTTCTCTAATCTTTGATTTTTGCTGAAATATTGGATCATTTGAACATTTATTGAAATGAAAGCATGTGAGAAGTTTAGAGGGAAAAATCACTATTCGGTGGAGCTGTTAACAACTCATAGACATCTGAAATGTGAGCCAGACTACACACTGCTTTTTGTAAGACGCCCAAAGGCAAAAAGGTTGTTAACTACTGGTTTAAAGTCCAGATGAAACAGCGTGAAGTATTTCCGGGTCAAACAGGACAAACAGGTGGAACATAGCATTGGGAGGATTTTGATTTGAAGGTTGTAAAGTCTGCATGTCGTAATGAATCTTTGCTCTGTGCCGCTAAAAGTTGAAGATTGATTGATGGGTGGACGTGGTTGGTTTAAGCTTACGTAAGCACACATTGTTTTACAGGTAGAACGTTTTGATATGATTGATTTTTTTTATATAAGACTACACAAGAAAAGCAGTTTTTTGGCATATATTCTCAAACAGGTGCACCATATGACCGAGGATGTGATCTAAAAAGAAGATGTCAAATAAATGTAGTAAAGCATAAAGTACAATATTTCCCTCTGAAATGTAGTGGAGTGAAAGTGCAAGTAAAGCATAAAATAGAAACACTTGGGTACTTTCCACCAGTAGATTGGACTCAGACTTTGGGTTTGAAAATTAGAGGTGAAGGTTCAAAAAGTTGGTGAAGCTTAGTGATTAAACCGTTGTGATGACTGTACAATCACACTGTTTTTGGTGCACATCCAGGAGGCTCATGCATGTGCAAAGAGTTAATTAAAAAGAACAATTATTTGGATAATTTTCACTATGAACAACTTTGGATTAAAATGGCAGCCTAGCAACACCAAACCCCAGGTTCATTTTTATTGGTATAGTATCCAAAAATGTTTCTGTTTTTGCTTTTTACTTTAGATTTATGTACATGGAGCTTTATAAGTTGTATTCCTTATGTCTTTAATTGATAGCTGACAGTATAGATAGACAAGAAACATGGGGAGAAGGCAAAGCCGATGCAACACAAGTCCAGAGCCAAAATCAAACGTTGTTGTGAAGATCTAGATGAGTTGATCAATACCAGCACGTCTCAGTATGTAACAAAATCTACCTACCAGCACCTGTAAAGCTCACAAATTAACATGCTATGTCTTGTTTGTTTCATTCTGTACAAAAACGGAAGTTTACCAGGAGTTAGGCGCCAAACTATTATTGGATGGGTGCAGTGACTTCCGGGGGTCTCTGCTGCAACCTGTTTGTGACTGTGTCTAGTTAGTGTCACACATTATCACCTCGTAAAACCACAACCTGTTATTTTCACTCTGTGGTGTTTGTACAGAATCAACAAACATGATGTATGACTTTGTAAAGCTTAGAGGTGCTGAGGTGCAAAGACCTCAACTGGCAGAAAACCTATAGAGTTAGTATAGTGTGATTATACAGTATGTTTAATGTACTGTGAGGTTTAAGGGTGTTAAAGGTATGAAAGTGAAAGTGAGTGTTATCATTTGTGTCTATCAGGAGTCAGACTTGCTGAATTTGCCGTTTGTTTCTTATAAATACAATTTGCATTTCTCTGCAGTGTAGAATTAAACACTAATTTGGCTTTTGCTCATTACAGGAAATCTTTAACAACCATGGCCGCCATCAGCAGCTCAAACACATGTTTCGCCTTGGAGCTGTATCGCACTCTGAGCCAATCAAACTCCAGCGGGAACATCTTCATCTCGCCGCTGAGCATCAGCTCGGCTCTGGCTATGGTCTACCTGGGAGCTAAAGGAGAAACCGCTGCTCAGATGGCAAAGGTATGTAAAGTCACACACCACCTCCAGCAGGTGATATGTTCTGTGTGGCATTTAACCCACTAATAAAAAAGATAAATATTATGAAATGCAGTATCCTGTCTCTATAAACACCCCTGTGATTGTTCAAGTATAGTGCTCATGTTCTTTGCAGTCGGTGGCTATAGACTACTGGTTCAGGTGTGTCTATGGGCGCACACAGAGAGGCGTGCCTTGTCAGACTGGATGACTAAGTGTAGTGTCACCTGTACTTTGACTTCAATAAATGCCTCTGAAACAAGGCATGTGTTGTTCGCTAAAAAGCAGAAGTTTGTGAGAACTTGCACAGAGCTGCAGTTTCATTTCATTAACCCCAAATCCACAGTTACTTTTTGTTCTTCTTTATTTGAATCAGATTACTTCCATCTTTATTATCATGATGTGCCAGCTTTAGCTAAATGCGAAATTTGAAGGGGTTGATGATGAATGTATTAATGAATGAAAAACATGACATGACACAGAAATATAGAAATACACTATATGGTCAAACAAACATTACAACCATATGTGATTGTTGAACATCTCATTGTAAGAAAACCATGGGCATTAACCTGCTGTAACAGCACCTGTTCTTCTGGGAAGGCTTTCCACCAAATTTTTAGAGCCTGGCTTCGGGGATCTACTCAAATCCAGACCGATGTTGGGTGACAAGGCCTGGCTCGCTGTCGGCATTCCAGTTTAGGTCAGGGCTCTTTACAGACCAGTCAAGTTCTTCCACACCAGACTGGGAAAAACCATTTCTTGGTTGGCTTTGTGCAAGGGGGGGGGTTAATGGTTACCTAACTGTGGCCACAAAGTATGCTGTAACATTCTTTGTAACTAATGAGACTGTGAAAAGTAGCTCTACACCCAAATATACACAAGAGTTTGCAGACCAGATTGTGCACATACCTTTAACCATATATAGTGCATAGAGCAGGCACATACGTCAACGACAAGACAACCATTAAACATGTGATATAAGCAAATATATACAATATGCAAAGCAGGTACGTGTAAATCATGTACAGGATTTCAAGAGGCAAGGCAAGTTTACATTTCAATAACAAGGCATAAAATGCATCAGGACAAAATATAAAAGCAGCACATGGTCAAATAAAAAGCTGTTAAAGCACAATTTAAAAGTGTTAAATTGTAAATTAATTTAAGGTAAAATAGAGTAAAACAGGAGAATAACAAGTTACAGTGCAGTGTAAGAAACAAATACACAGCATCGGGTTGTGACAACAATATACATCACATATAATCTGCTTGTATCATAAACAAGCCGGACAGATTATTTTAAAATATGCTTCCACTGTTTGTCCAATAACCAGATTTTTAAAGTTAGATGTCCTTTCCTTTTCTTCCTTTTAGCTTCATTTTCACCACCTGGATGACCTCGGTTATCTGTTGTGGAGTAAATGTTTTGATCCCAGAGTAAAGTTTGTTGCTCAATATTTCCACACAGGGCCTTTCGTTGAGCCCAGGCGAAGGCGTCCACGCAGACTTCCAGACACTCAACGCTGCCATCAACTCACCATCTGCATCGTACATCCTAAAACTAGCCAACCGTCTTTATGGAGAAAATACCGGCAACTTCCTCACAGTGAGTTATCAGTTGTTATGCATGATTTTACACTGATTGGATGCGTAAGACAGAGTTGATACAATGTTTTTTCCGCTTTCCGCAGCAATTCCTCGACGCCACACAGAAGTACTACCAGGCAGACCTGAGGACTGTTGATTTCATCGGGGCTTCGGAGGCATGCAGAGCGGAGATCAACGGCTGGGTGGAGCAGCAGACAGAAAGTGAGAGTTTGATTCACTTAAAAAAAAAGAAATCATTACAACAACCCAAAATTTGTTCTGCAATAAATCGACATCTGTTTTGTTTCCTTTCAGATAAGATTAAAGATCTTCTGAAGCCAGGAACAGTCAGCTCTATGACAAGATTGGCTCTGGTCAATGCCATCTACTTCAAGGGAAACTGGATGAACCGCTTTGATGCCGCAGCCACCAAAGAGATGCCCTTTAAAGTCAACAAGGTGAAAACCAAGCCGAAATCTGCAGAGACATAAAGTTACAATAGAGAAAACACAGTTTGAGCCAACCAGACGTGCACTTTTTTAAAACCCCCGATGCTCTGTGCTTCTTGTGTGTGTCAGAATGAAAGCAAGCCGGTCCAGATGATGTACCAGATGAAGAAGTTCCCCTTCAACTACATCCTTGAGCATAGTCTGCAGGTCCTGGAGCTGCCGTACATGGAGGAGGAGCTCAGCATGTTCATCCTGCTGCCAGATGAGACCGATGACGGCTCTGACCCTCTGCTGACGGTACGCAACCTAAGAACAGCTATACCTGCATGAAGAGAGGATCCTGTTTCTGGCTTAATTTGGTTCATGTGGTAATGGAGGCTGTACCGTAGGAGCTTCTGCAAAGCATTCAACTCATTAAAAAAGGAATAATACCTCTATATTAGTACGGAGACTAATCTACAGTTGATAAGTCGATCAACAATAGTTTCGATAAACAATTACTTGTCATTCATCCAGCAAACAATTTACATTTTACATCTTCTATAATGTGAAGATTTGCGGCTGTTATCTGTTTCATAACATCGTAAATATATATATTTTTGTCACTATAAAACAACAAAAAAGAAGAAAAAAGAGCTCTTTTATTCTCTTCTATTGTATCGACTTAGCAAATTAATCAAACAAGTAATTGACAGACAATAGACAATGAAAATAATCAGTAGTTGTAGCTATGCTCTGGATTTATAAATGTTAAGGACTTGACATTTTTCTAATAGGAACCTAACAACCACAGGTATTAAAACATCATTTATGCAGAACAAAGTCAATGAAACAACACCAACTTAATCAGTGATTGTAGGATTCAGTAAGAACCTCTAAAATTAATATGTGTAACCCTTTTAGAGTTTCCTTTTGTTCAGTTTTTTTTAGCAAATATGAGCTAGAAGTGCAATAAAATGTATGTGTTCTCTTCCAGCTGGAGAAGGAGTTAACGCAGGAGAAACTGGATGAATGGACCAACAGAGAAAACATGGACGTCCAATCAGAAGTCTTTGTTCATCTTCCCAAGTTCAAGCTGGAGCAAGACTACGAGCTGAACGAGCCTCTGGCTAAACTGGGCATGACTGATGTGTTCTGCTCGGGAAAGGCCGACCTGTCCGGCATGAACGGCGAAGGAGGACTCTTCCTGTCTACTGTGGCCCACAAGGCCTTCGTGGAGGTGAACGAGGAAGGCACAGAGGCGGCTGCGGCCACGGCTGGCATGGTATCGTTTTGTATGTTGAGGGAGGAACACTTCACAGCAGACCACCCCTTCCTCTTCTTCATCAGGCATAACAAGACCAAGTCCATACTCTTCTTTGGCAGGTTCTCCTCTCCTTAGTAGACAGAACCTGCTCAAGAAGATTTTGGGCCAATTCAAATAAAATCTGCAATATTCTTAATATGACGGCTTAATACGTTTAGACTGTTGTTTGCTAATTGAAGAACTGCTGTTTTTTTGTCTGCTTTTGCACTGAAATCATAGATGTTACCATTCATACACTTATTAAAGAGCACATTTGATTGAATTAATGGATTACTAGCTTGGTATTGATAATGAAATGATCGTCTGTAATCGCTATTAATAATATGTTGATGTATTGTAAGTAAAACAAATAAAACAAATGGATTTTACTGTGTTTCTGATGTTAAATGGAAACAATCAACTGGATTATATGTTTTTATCCAAACAGTTTACATAAGAACTGTTTATCCATTATTTCAGATATTCACAATTAGGTCTGTAGATTATTAAGATGAACCAAGACATTGTTTTTTGTTTTTTTTAAATAAGTTGCTGTTGATCTCAGCAGATAAAACAACACATATCCACAAGATTGGATAAGAAAATAATTTAATATTATTGTTTTTGTGTTTTTGTAATGTTATTTTTGATGATAATAGTAACAGAGCACTGTAGGAATGTAATTATATGGTGTTTGTTGTACAGGAATTTCTTTCATTGCATAACTCCTAAAGGGTGTGCAAAGACTATTTAGAAACAGGGTTATCGTAACTCTGTGGGAGTCAGTCAACCCAAACTAACATAGATACACATCTGACAGCATTCCAAGCATAAACAGAGATGGTTTTTCACATCCTGTTAACTCTTAGTGACCATGGTGTGATATCTGCTCAAGTTTGGTGAAAAGTGAAAGCATCAGATTCTGTGGCTGCATCTTTACTTTTATCCACTGGAGGGCGCTAAAGGGACTAACAACACTGTCATACAAAATCTAAAGTAGTGCAGAATAGTCACAATCTATTAAAAAAGCTCATAATGGAATCAGTTCATACCTGAATTTGGACCAAATTAAAAAGATCAAGCTATTTTTAAAGCAAAAAATAATTTTAAAATGTAAATATTAAGTACAGTTTCAAACCAATTCTTAAGTCCCCCTCCACTCAAAAATGTGTGTTTCTTCTTGTTCCTACAGTGTGATGTTTGAGCTCCACTGTGCAGAATGATGTCTGTGCAGAATTTGACACTAGAGGGCTATTTACACAATGATCTGCTAGAAGTGGAAAGTGTCTCTGTGCTCACTGAAAACCAGCTTTTAAGGGTCAGACCTATGAGCATGATAATCACAGCTAACTTTAGAAACCAATCCAAGTCTGATGGGGAAACTTAAAGCCTCCAGTGCACAAACACTGAGAAAGGATGTTACCGTGAAGAAGGAGACATCTTGTGTCCAGCAGTCAAACCATTTGCATTTATAGTTTCTGTCATTTTAAATGAAGGAGAAGAAGAAAGAAGATAGTGTTTTGCGCCAGTGAGTAAAACACTAAACTGTGTTTTCTTTCTCTAATGAAAAGGGGAGTTATGTTTCAGACAAAAATACATACATAACATCTTTAGAATTGTAAAATAAGAATAAAAAGATAAGATTGTGCTTTACAGTGTTTCACATAAAAGTTACAGTTTGTGTTCCTCTTCTGGTATTTTTACATCAGTCAGAGGGGCTAAACCACAATTTTTCTTCTCTGAAGGAGACTATTCTTATTTTTAACATTTGTATTACCATTATTATTACTATCACTATTAGTATTGCGTTTCCACATGTCACAGGTGGATTGCAGCAGCGCAGATTTTTTATCCTGCAATGTGCTTCACAAAAAAAATCTACCTATTTAAAATCTAAATTTGGGATTTTAATATCAGAAATTCCGAGTTTTTTTCTCGAAATATTATTTACAAAATATTAAATATATTTTATTTTGAAGGTAAAAACGGAAACGGATTTTTATGAATGAACTAGCTTGACGACCGGTCGGTTAAACTCTTTCCTGTCGTGCTTGGTTACAACTAACAGGTAAGACTACTTTACTTGTCATATTAGCACAGAGTTTTTAGCTGTAGCATAATAATGCTAAGCGCTTATATACCTCATATATTATTCACACAAAGCTACTGGTGTTTAGCTTTTAGCCACATCACCAAACAGTGGCTGACACGGATGAATGTGACGACGAGCAGGCTGCAAAGAAATACAAATTAAAGACTTTTATTTTTTAATTTAAGGTTTCAGCCGTCTCCATGGTAACCAGACGCTATCCTCCAGCCGGCTTGTGTAGTTACATAATTACATCATCCAAAACCGGGACTAATTCAATAAGGACCTTGCATTTGTTATTTAAAGTTACAGACCAAAAATATCAACCAGGAAGTTCAGTTGAAAAAACTACAATAAAAATGGCGACGTTATAGAAAAGACTAGCCAATAACATTGCACGAAAGAATGTGACGTGTTCGCTATAGGTTGCTATGGTGTCCGCGACGTGTCAAAATACTCCAGGTTAAAAAGAGATTAAAAAAAAGAGACATTTATGTGAGTTGTAGTGTTTGTTATGAATGTTAAGAACCTATTGTACATTTATTTTGGTATTCAGCACATTTCTGAAAATATTCTGGCAAAACTTTTATATTTTTATTGTTGTAAATATTGATAAAAGTTTTATGTTACTTTGGAAGAATGTATTGTTTGGTCTTGTGGAATTTAGCAATGATATCAAACAATACATTCATTCACTTCATTCCCTAAAACCAAAGGCAATTAAAACTCGTAACACACTGTTCTATGTTAAAAATCTTTATATAGATCCCCTGAGTGTTCATTTTATTCGCTTTTACATCGCTATGGAGATTGTAATTTTCACTTAACGTCCTTAACTTCCGTGTGCTATAAGATGGATCCATGATGTATCTCGTCTCTTTTTCTCTGTCTGTGTCTTTGTCCAGATGAACTGTCAGGAGGATCACACCGGCCCGATGAGGGTGCTGGTGACAGGAGGGTCCGGCCTGGTTGGGAGGGCCATACAGCATGTGGTCAAAGAGGAAGGAGGAAGCAAAGATGGGGAAGAGTGGATATTCCTTTCGTCCAAAGATGCCAACCTCATGTGAGCCTCCATGTTCAGCAGCTACTACTAAGAGTAAACAAACAGACTTTTTGGTACTTTAAAAACAGTCTCTGCACTCTCCTCATATGTTTGTGTGGCCTCTCTTCAGGAACATGGAGGAGACGCGGGCGGTGTTTGAGAAACATCGACCCACTCATGTCATCCACCTGGCTGCTATGGTCGGAGGGCTTTTCAAGAACATGAAGTTTAATCTGGACTTTTGGGTATAAAGGAACCTGCACGTCTACTGTTATTGATATTAAGATGTTTGAAAAAGTTGTTTACTGGAAAGTAGAGCTGCAACAATTAGTGGATGGACAGAAAAGAGTTTGAGTCATTTTTAAAGGAAAAATGTCATTTACTGGTGTCAACCTCCTTAGATGTGAGGATTGTATTTGTTATACATGACAGTAAACGTAATATCTTTAGATTTTGGACTGTAGATTGGACAAAATGAGACATTTGATGACATAATCTCAGGCTCTAAGAAATTATTAGAGGCATTTTTCACTTTTAATATAATCAGCCTTACTGGAAAGTAGACTTTTTCTTGATAACAGAATCTTTATGGAGTCTTCTGACGATTATTTTCAGATTGTGTGACTGTGGGCTACTGATGTGTCTCTCCACTTCAGAGGAACAACATCTACATCAATGACAACGTGCTGCAGGCGTCACATGAAGTGGGCGTGGTCAAGGTGGTTTCCTGTCTATCCACCTGCATCTTTCCAGATAAAACCTCCTATCCCATCGATGAGACGATGGTAAGAGGCGTTTCTCTGTGTGTGTGTGCTGCATGTCCTGGTCTGTATCATGTTTGAAAGCGGTGACTATCCTTTCTTTACCTCTCTTCACCAGATCCATAACGGACCACCTCATGAGTCAAACTTCGGCTACGCCTATGCAAAGAGAATGATTGACGTTCACAACAGGTTTGTAAACAGAAACACTTATTGGAAGTTATTTTGACTTTTAGTATTTTTATCTTGTGTTGTGTCATGCTTCAATTTTTGCTTAACATTTAGTTTGGTTTATTTTGTTCGTCTTGTAATTCATCTTTTAGGTTTATGGTTTGAATCTTTGTGTGCTTTTGTTTGTCTGTTAGGTGAATATGTATAAAAGCGTGTTATTTAAGTGTAGCTTGTTTTATGACAGAATAAAATCAAACCAAACTTACTCTCTCAGTGTACTTTGTGTGCACAGTCTTATGATTTAGACTAGTCTGATAAAGTGTGTTAATGTTACACAGGGCGTATTTCCAGCAGCACGGACGCTGCTACACAGCTGTTATCCCCACTAATGTGTTCGGTCCTCATGATAACTTCAGCATCGAGGACGGTCACGTGCTGCCAGGTCTCATCCACAAAGCTTACACTGCTCAAAGTAAGTCACATTTTAACACATAAGCACTTTCTCTCCTACTGTAATACATCAAATTAAAGGTTTTGGTTGATACTGAGGATGTAAACACACATAACTTTATATCTAGTAATGACTTTCATACACCAATATTCTTATAAGGCTTTCACACATTTTGGTTTGAATCTTCTCGATGGTTTATAAAGTTGTGTTGTTACCACTGAGACTAAGAAACAGTATTTGATCTCTTTTATCTGATTCTGTTAGGAAGCTTAGTTTTGGACAGGTGTTTCTCTAAAAGCAAGCACACTTAAAAAATATAAAAAAGAAAGGATACATTAAATTAATTTAAACATAAAAAATCTGTGTGTGTGCATGTTTCTTTGTCGGTCAGAGGAGGGGAAACCTTTGGTGGTCTGGGGATCCGGCACTCCCAGAAGACAGTTCATTTACTCTTTGGACCTGGCTCGTCTCTTCCTGTGGGTCCTGAGGGATTATCCAGAGGTTGATCCGATCATCCTCTCTGGTGAGTCCTCATACACATCATGTATTAATAGTTAAAAGTGATCAAAGTAAAGTATAATTATTCTGTTGTGTCTGTCGGTTCCAGTCGGCGAGGAAGATGAAGTGTCCATCAAAGAAGCAGCAGAAGCCGTTGTAGAAGGACTGGGCTTTAAAGGAGAAGTGGTGGTATCCTTTAATTAACGGAGGTCATCACAGCTGAATTTCAGAGCTGTTAACTGTCACATTATATTATATTATATAACTTATATAACTTCTGTCTTCAGCGACATTATTTGTATTCAGGCTGGCAAATGTGTCTCGGCAGGTAAGTAACATGAAGGAGAAAACTCAAAGTGGGGTGAACCAAATGTAAATTCATTAAATAAATAAAGGAAGAATGAAGAGTGAGGGAAGTGAAGGAAAGGAAAGACCTTTAGTAGCACAGCTAGCTGCCAAAGATTTGACTGGAGGATGCATCCTACTGAAATGATGAACTAAGGGCAGATACATAATATGAGGCATGGTTGATAGTTGTTGTAAACCTATTTTAGGCAATTACCCAATGGTTATATGGGTAACAAACATTCGGCACTATGTCCTCTAAGAAAATAAGGAAACTTTGGCCAAAAAAAAGAGCTAAAACCTTTTTCATTTACATAGAAAACCCATCGTCTCTCCAAGGCTGCAAGTTTATTCTCATTAAGCACCAATAATAACTACAACTAATGAATATTTGAATTCTAAACACCTGGAATTCTTGTTGCACTGTCATAAAATAACTTTAAACTGAGATATGTAAAACCAAAAGGTTAACCAAAAATATTGCCATATTGTGGTCTGATCAGTTGTGTGTGATTTCCTTGACCTTCACGCTGTAGTATGATACCAGTAAAGCAGATGGCCAGTTCAAGAAGACGGCCAGTAATGCAAAGCTGCACCAGTATCTACCAGACTTCACCTTCACACCGTTTAAACAAGGTGGGACTCACTTATTGAATTACATAAATGTGTGTGTATGTCTTTATGTAAGTATGGTGTTCAGTTACATTTTAACATTTTATCTTATTCAAATCCAGTATATAATCCACTTATCAATCATATTTGGTTTATCTGTCAACATTTGCAAGTAACTAAAGGCTATAACAACTAAAATTTAAAATATGACACCTGAAAATCAACTCAATCAACAGTTGCAGCTCTTTAAAACTACAAAAACACACTCTGGTGTTAGAGAGTGATGTATCTTGTCACTTACAAACAATCTTGAATTAATACAATAATTTACCAGAGAATAGCAGAACATTTGATTTTAGCAGTTCAGAATTAATGTTAATATTAATAATAACTGTTTAAGAATAACTAATCTGCTGTTGTTGATATTTATCATTTAAACCTTTCCTAATGAAAAGTGTGTGGAAAGATGAAAGGTTTGTGTGTAGCAGTAGTAGTAGTAGTAGCTTTGTCATTATATTGATGGTCAGACAACAATACAACAACATTTAGATAACCTTCCCTAAGCCATAAGAACATTTTAAGAAAAATAAAAAGCAATTTAAGACATAAATAAAACATTAATAATCTATAAAAGCAATAAAGTGAAATATGCAACATAAAAAAGGTACAAACAGTTGCAACAGTTTGGGGGAAGAAGCTGTTTTTCGGTCTTGTAGTGTGTGACTGAACTGTCCTGTATCGCCTGCCAGAGGGAAGTATTTGGAAGCGTTGGTATCATACAGTCTATGGTTGGTATCCAGGATGTGTTGAGTCACGGAGGATGTTTAAAGGTCCTGCCCTGACAGCGAGATTTGTAAATGTCCCAGATTGCAGGAAGCCGGGTCCCAGTGATGTATCGTGCCGTCTTGATGAGTCTTTGCCAACTCTAGACGTCATCAGTGTCACATTTCATAATGACTGTCATCTTTTTGTCTTCACCCATTCTTCTTCTTCTTCTCTCTCACAGCTTTGAAGGAAACCTGCGATTGGTTTGTCGCCAACTACGACACGGCTCGCAAGTGAAAACTCTCCCAAAAAACAAGCGGGCACAAAGTCTGTCGACACAACGACCCGTTCTGTTGACAGAGGAGAAGAAAAGCGAGAGAGAGAGCGGAGGAGGTGGTGTTGGCAGATATGGAGACAGCAGCAGGAGGAAGAAGAAGAAAAGGTGGCAGGAAGTCTAAAATGAATGAAGTCTGTCAGCATGAATCTGTCCGTCGCTCCCGTCTGTGCACTCAGTGAGCTGGACTGAATATCTCACTGTCTGCAACATTATATTGTATCAGATTATGAATCATGTTGTAGACTTTTTCTCTTTGGGTACAATACTATTAATACCTGTTAGCATTGTTTTTCTACCACCTGTATGTAGGATTTCCAATTTTTTATTCACTATGGTAGTGTTGATCATCTTGGTTGTTATTTGACTGCTTCAATCTGGGAATACAAGGTCTGGTACATTTCTTTTATTGATATTCTGTGTAGTATTGATTATTTACATCACTGAGTTATCTTTATTCTTTTAAAGGTTTGGAGCCACAGAGGAGAGAACCTAGCATTAATATAAATGAGAGAAAAATGCAGTAGAGAGTCAGTGAGCTGAAATGAAACAAGTCCACATGAAATTAGGTAAATAACATGAAGAAACATTTAATTTATTTCAGGAGGGGCGTCCCACTAACCCCTCCAAGCCAAATACTGAGTGGATAGTTCATTATATAGACATCATAGCCTTATTAGAGTCCAAATAGCTCGTTTAAAAGCAGCTTCTGAATACAGGCTATGTGTATTTCTCCATGGGACTGACCGTTTTGATACTTTCACAGTATTTATATAAAAAGCTAGACCTGCTTTAATATCAAAAAGAAATAAAAACCCCCATTTCAACATTATGGGATCTTTTAAATAACCTGGTGTAGATTTATTTAATTCAATAAACAAATTACTTCTTTTTTTTTACTCAAGTTTATATGTTGAATTTCTTGCCTGAGTCTTTTCAGGCTTATGTGACAGGCTGAGGTTTCTAATCATGTTTTATGATTACAAAGAGATATCTTAGGCTTTCATTATTATCACATGTAATGAAGTTTATTTATGTAACACTTAATAAAACAAGCAATTACAAAGTGCTTTAATCAGGCGGACAAAGGATAGAATAAAATGCCAAATAAATACACAATCACATATATACATCAGTAAACACAAATAAGCCTTATTATAAAAGTGACTTTTCTTAACATAGAAGATATTAAATATTAGTCTGATTCTCGGACATGTCATTCCACAACCAGTGGTATCCTGACAAAAGCTTGTTCTCCTTTAGTCCTCAACCTTACATAAGTGCAGGAGGATCTCAAAGTGCATGCAGGTTAATACAGGAAGAGTATAATTTGGGGCCAGAGGTAAAGTGCTTTACACATATTGAGTAAAATCTATTCAAAAACCAACTGGCAGCCAATGTGAGATATTATGTCTGAGCTGATTTCTGATTGATGTCCCTTAAGAGGCCACTACATTAATCTAATAGTAATATTAAAAACAACCAACTTTAGGGAGTACTGCTAGTTTTCTGTTCAAATACACCAACAAACACATTCATGGATAAAGAAATCATTTATTAACTAAATGAACAGTTAAAATGTCGATAAAAATGTATAAAAACATTTAAAAATCATGCCTATGTAGTTCATCTTTTAGCAAACTCATCTTCAAGCAGAGAAAGCAGAGCTGACAATGACCACACAATAACAGCTGACAGGTTTTTTTGTAGAGTAAAACCTCAGCCAAAAAAAGCTTGAGCTAATAGGGGAAGTTGTGCATTTCAGGAGTGAATATAGGATGCATAGCCGCCCTCGTGGACTCGGCAGTACTCTTGTCCCGGTACGGCTCTCTTCTTACAAGCCTTCCCCGTTTTGGTGATGCCGTTGCAAAGCTGACGACCTGACAGAGAGCTGTGAAGAACCAGTAAAACCAAGAAAGAAAGTTATGAAATGCTTCAAGTGTTTAAAGGCACTTAGGTGTACATTAAGTATAAAACACGGACCTGTTGCTGATCAGTGATGGAGTCGGACTCGCACTTCTTGAGTCATTCTCGAAATCATGCGAGTCGTTCACTGCATCAAAAACAAATCCCAGGTTCCTCGAAGGTATATCACCAATTAGACCCTAAAAATTTAGAATAAAAGCTCATTATCATTCATTAAGTGCTTCAAAAAGAGCTTTAGTTATATCTCCAATGACAGTCAGTCAATGTGCTCACCGCTGACAGAACTGCATGTGGTCTAAACCTGGGAGTGGACTGATTAGGTGTCCCAGTAACGGGTATAAACCTGGACTCTGGTATTGGTTTCCTGTAAGAGGGAGACAGGACTGCGATGCCAACATCACCTGTATACAAGAAAAATGAGAACATGAGTGACTGAATTTAGTAAAAACCCAAAATATCACATGACTATTTCACTGTGATGATGCATAAATTCACACCTGACAGGAAGCTGTCCTGATTCAGCAGGTCGTCTTTCTCAATGAAGTCGTCCTTTTCTTCTCTGAGGACAAAAGAGAGTGAAGACAAATTATATTAAAAGTGACTAAAAAGCATTTAGAGACTCCATGCTTTCCTGTAAAGCTGTACAACTGTTTTAATAGCAAGTTTTTGTTCTGGATCTGCATTAAAATACACAATCAAGGGCTAATTATAGGGATTATTTGTGAGGAAAATAATAAAATAAAATAAAAAGTATGTCTGATCCAGAGTTACAACAAAATTAATCCCACGTTTCTTGGCACTTGGCACCAAATTTTCTGCCACATCAACTATTGAAATTCTTTGGTCCTGTTTAAGTGTTTGCAGCATATTCTGTACATGTTGACGTCTGCAGACTCACTTCTCTGGAGTAGACGATGGTGGATATGTGGGGCTGGATGAAACCGGCTTCTGTGGCTCCACAATTTCACAGGAGGCCAGTAACAGCGGGGCCGCCGGCTTTCCTCTGATCTGGAAGGTGGCTAACACCTGATTCATAAACCAGTGAGCTGTGGACATCATGAGGGGGAGGAAAAGAACAAAAACATTAGTGAGTTGATCATATGAGACATTGTATTTGTCTTGTAAGCAGCTTCAGGTCCGTACCGAGAGACAGAGTGAGGAGCAGCAGGCTGAGGCTGGTGAGATCTAGCGCCGGCTGCTGGTTGATTTCAGCCACTGCGTTCAGAGGCACGGTGAGCAGCAGCATCGCACGAGAGAAGCCAGGACACCGCAGGAACGTCAGCAGGACGGCACACACTACGAAATAACCTGTATGTGCTATACAGGACCACATGGCTGTCAGGCTCAAACCTGTAATCAACAAAAAAAGCACAAAGAGAAACTTGTTAAGTGAGCCGGAAACATGAAAAACTGATCATCATAACATCTAGGACTGATCAACTTTCATTTCATTAAGTACATGAAACTGTCTTGTTAACGCTTTTTTTTTTTGCTTTTTTTTTTTTTTTAAACCACAACACAATGAACTCTCTGGTGTTTATGTGCAATTAAAGTCTTTCTAAGCAGTTCTTTCCACAGTTTTAAGGGTTACATTTTTGCACATTGCACAATTTGTAGCTAATACATTTTTTCAAAACTTCTCAAAAGTAAAAAGGTTAAAAAAGTTTTAATTTTAGATGTTTAAAAAAAAAGAAAAAAAAGGCAATCTGATTCATCAACATCAGATAAGAGTTATCTCACGTTTTATGGTTAAAAAGACAATAAAACTACAGAAATGGTCAACTTTTAAATGCAATATATAGATTGAAACATTGTGGTATAAACTTTGTAAGTCTCACCTGCCCAGCCGAGGTAACCCTGGATCACCTGAAGCCTGTCCTCTACCCGGTTCTGCATGTTATCGATGTAATGCAGCATGAATCCCAGCGTGCTGTTCATACGCTCCAGTTTATTCATCAGGTCAGTGTAGTACTGGGAGGTCTGGTCCTGGTACTGCAGGAACTCCAACATACTGTGGTCTGATAACGCACAGGGGAAAGAAGAAGATGAGCTACACATTTAATAATGATTTGATGAGTTTTAAATCATGATATTATTTCTCATTTACCTATTTTTTGGTAGATGTCCTGAGCTTGGTGTCGGACGTCTGCGAGGTCTTTAACGATCGCCTTGTGGCTGTCCTGAACCTCCAAACCCTGAACCTGCAGATTGTCACTGACATTCTCTGAAGAAAGAAAAGCAGGAAGGGTTTAATATTTCACACTTAATGGACTGTAGAAACATTTAAAGCATTTCCAATAATTTATCATTAACACTATTAAGAGTCCTCTCACCCTTCAAATAGAGCATTCAACTCACTGCCATCTGACTCAAGTTCCAGCAACATCTGGACCAAAACTACAAGACTGTCCAACTGACTTTCCCCTACAAGCTGTTAGGCTACTTAATGCTTTACTCCATCATGTTAACAGCTGCAGACTCATAAAAAAGTCCAACAATCTCTTACCAAGTCGATTAAACATTCAAATGTTCCTATGTTGCAGTGGTTGATGCTACTTGATACTTTCCCACCTGTTAGTTAATTATCAGAATATCTGAAAAAAGATATTTCAATATCAATATGCTAAGATTTCTGTCTCTCTCTGAAATTGAAAGTTTTCAATGAGATTTTGAGCATAGTTCACACATGGGAGTGAGGGGCATCTTTTCTCATGAACTACTGTGTTAACTTTAATGAAAAATATCTGGCACAGCCATTCTTTGATTGTCTATCAATATATATATTTTGATACACATGAACATGTTGGAGGTACATGCTCAAAGGAAAGATGCAGATGTTTTGTTATGTCAAATAACACCAAAATAGAGCAAAAGGCTGAATCTTTTTAACAGTGTGATGTTTTAACAAGGTGCAAGAAAGTTCTCACCCATTCTCCTTGTGATGCCGTGAATGAGCTGGGCTACCAACTCCTGTCCCGAGGCGATGAGAGCTTTCTCCTGTCCCAGACGCTCCAGGTTATCCTTCAGTGAAGTCTCCATGTGCTCCTGGCCCTCGTGCAGCTTCCCCTGCTGGGCCTGCAGGGCGCTGTGGCCCTGAAGCACCTTATCCAGTGATGCTGCAGTCATTTCCCTCAGCTCCAACTGGCCCTCCTGTTATTAAAATAATGCAGTCAAAGCGGGATCTGAGCCTGGTTTAAATCACATATTGCGCACCCAACCAAACTCTACCTTCAGCTCTTTCATTGAGTCGAGCTGGCTGGTGGCTGTGGAGATGAGAGCGTTGACGGTGTGCTCGGCCCTGCGCCGGAAGAGCTGCTGGCGAGTCGCGTAGCACACGGAGCGCGCTCTGTTGCTCACTATGTGGTACGCATTCCACGTGTCTGAATCCATGTCTGCCGTGCACTCTTTTAAACTCTGAAACATCAGAATGAGGCAAAACAAAAAGCTCCATGAAAGGCTAAAATCCCACATTATTAAAAAAAAAGCATTTATTGTGATCTACTTTTCTTATCAGTCTCCTATTGTGTTTTTCCCCCCCAGTTTTACCATTTCCTCCGTGCAGGGGTAAGTCCTGCGCCCCTCGATCTCTGCCTGGCAGTTAAACAGAACTACTCCGAGCTTCGCGAGCTGCTCCTCTGAGAGGCTGTCACAGCTCGCCTTCAGTCTGGCAACCACCTACGGAACGAGTACAATGGTTTATTCAGACGTGATTGAAACACCAGTGAAAGTGAACAACTACTGCTGCTGCTGCTGTTGCTGTTATGACCCTACATGTGAGGACAACTGCTGCAGATAAAAGCTGTGAGGATTGCTACCGGGTCCAATTTGATAGAAAAACCATACAGCAGCATCTCTAAATCTGTTTGAGACTAACTGCAGATTTTAGCCCCAAAAACCTCATGAAAAGTCTCAAGTTGTGTTGTGATTTGAGGTCTGAGGCTGTTGCAAATGGCTTATATACAATTGTGACCATGTCTGCATAAGTGTCTTTAAGTGAAGCCTGAGTTCAACAGTGGGAAACCCTAAATTTAAAGCTAATTTAAAGTCTATTTACCCCATGATGACAGCTGTCTAAAGGGCTGAGCTGCAGCTGTTTTGCCTCAGCTAAAAACTTCTCATCAGCGGTGGTTATTTCAAACTGAGCATCCTTAGCCAGAAGTCCTGGAGCTACAGGTGCTGCTGCAGGTGAAGGAGGTGCTGCAGGAGGATTGTCAATCTGCTTCAGCCACTCAAAAAGCCCGCTGACTGCAGGGAACTGGCAGACCAGAAGGAGGAGAATGAGCAGGAAATGCAGGTGGTGGTGGAGCAGGAGGCGGCCCATGTCTGGAAAAAAGCACAACAAACATGCATGTAGAAGCAAAAACTCAATTTGTTTTAGCAATTAGTACAATTAACCAAATATGTCACATCCTGTTAGAGCCACAACTAATCAGTTCATCAATTAGTGAAGAACAAAAAGTTAATCTACAGCTATTTTGATAACTGACGAACCATTTATTATTTTTCAAGCAAAAGTGCAACACATTTGATGGCTCCAGTTACTCAAATGTGACATTTCTGCTGTTATTCTTTGTCCTACATTTAATATATTTGGGTTTTAGGACTGTTGGACTGATCAAACAAGACATTTTCCACAGTTTTGTGATGTTTCATATACCAGACAATGACTCAAAACAAAGAAAAGTCAAATATGATTGTGTGAGGGCCAGAAAAGAGGTAAGATACAATACAGCTTATCCACGTATTTGTAGCACCTTGATTGACACTTGCCACATATGTGTTAGGGTTTACTTTTAACCATGAGTGTGTAAAAGTAAAAAAGGCTTCAGATTTTAATAAGTTCCTCTAAACCTATGAATTGGTGGTTGCATCTTGTCAATCACTATCTAAGATCTCTTTATCAACTTCCACTGCCAAAATTCAGCTTTCACTGTCTTGCAGGCATGAAATGAAATTAAAGAAAAGTCAGCTTTAAATTGCAGGAAAATATGTTTTAATACTTAAATCGGCCAGACTTAAAAGATTGTCACTGGATGGCGACATACACTGAGCAGATATGAATGAATGAGGACCACCACTCTGAGGCTTTGCCCAGGCATGTCTGTGATCTGCTGCAGTGAGGACCCTGAACGCACCGTTTACGCACTATTGAAAAACACACTTTTAACGCCATTAATACAGAAAAATGCACGAGTAACATTCAAATCAGTAGTTTTTCCCTCGTTTAATGTGAAGCACCCTCTTCATTGCGTGTGAAATCATGGGAAAACCCTTTTGCAAATTAAACTCAGCTGATTTCAAAACACTCAAACGACTCACTGACAACTTTTAACAACAATATATAACACAAAATATTTTGCAATGATTGATCTCTGCACGCTCTGCACAGCTGATTAAATGCAAAACTACAACATGTGTTTGTACCTGTTGTTTAAGTGTGCAGGATGGAGTAAAACACGCTCATCTCGGTCGCCCCACACACAGCTGATCGGAATGACGGATTTTTTTGTCCACCACCTCGCTGCACTATATGACGAAGCTGCAGCCAATGGAAGAGCTCGCATTTTTTTAAGGGGTGGACGCAGGGTGTGTTCGTTTCTTTATCCGGGATGGCACGGGATGGCACGAATGGTGCGGTGTTTAAAAACATGCAAGGTTTGAGAGGGTTGCTTTGGAAATGCAATAGGTTACAGATTACTAGTTACTCTATTTAAAATGTAACATGCAACTATTTCAATTGCTTAATCAACGTGCTTTTCTATTTTTTTAATTAATGTTTTCAGCTGTTAGGGTAAGTGTACCCATTAAGCACCAAAATCTAAGGGTGTTTTTCATGCATAGCTACTGACATGATTTATAAGGGAGATCATTTCTTATAAAGCAAGATTTATCTCTCGTGTGAAAATGTATTCATAAGATATTTTATGAAAAAAGTCAGAAGCAGAGAAGAAGAATAGTTACTTTGGCAACCAGAAAGTCTTTTATCCCAAGTGCAATTAATAGGCCTACTTTAAGTTTAAACGCTTCAAAATGAACAATATAAAATACACACACAGGAACTGATATACACTTATGTTTTTTATACCTTACATATTTTATGTATTTATGTATTTAAAGAATGATTTTATGGCTTCTATGTTTTTTTATGTAATTTCTGTCTATTGTATGTCTGTTATTGGTGAGCCAAAGACAATCTTCCACCATGATGGACAATACATTTTTATTCTATTCTATGATTTATTTACAAAATATATAAAAAAAATATATTGTTTTCAAAGAATTTAAAACAGCAAAATATGTATTATGTAACATGTTAAATTAATTAAGAAAAAAACCTGCTTCCTGAGCAAAATCTTAAAATCTTCTTCTCTTATGAGAACATCTTATATGTATTTATTGTATTTATTTCCTTTTAGTCTGAAGACTTTTTATGGACTGATGCTATTTGTCTGGTATGGTGATGGTGATGTGAAGCCTGTCTTTTAATTTATAGTTTGTTTGTTTTAATTTGTTCACTCCTTTTTGTGTCTTATGTGCCTGTACAGCCTTCGGGCACAATAAAGTGTATATCTATCTATCTAAGGATAGTCTCTGACTTCAGATGTGACCTCCTTTGTCAACATTTTCATAAGTAACTGTAACAGACTACAGCTACATTTATTGTGTAATTAAATTAGACCCCGCCCGGCCCGGCTGCAGCAGCGGTGCGGCGACAGACCTAAATCAAACCAACCTATAGTCACGCTTTGCACACAGCTGGTTGGTTTCCTGCATGCTCAGTGTGGGATTTGCTGACCTGTCATTGCTGTTTAAAATTGAACAACTTTGCAACTTTTACCATGGAAATCATCAAATCTGAAAAACAGCAGGTGAATAAATCTCCTTTAGAGTAGAAAACAACAACATTTAAACCCCGGTTCTATTCACAGGCGTCGCCCGGAGAAACATGCGTGTGTCACTCCGCGGTACTTTATGGTTGTCCTCCCTCCTCCCTCCGTCCACAAGCAGCATGTGCGTTGTGTTTCTAATCTAATCTGTCCTGGATTATTACTAGCTAGATAGCAGCAGAGACAGCAGCTACATTTCTGCCATTACTCTGCTTTTAAATGGCAAGGGGTTTAGAGATTTAACTGGCGCCGCTTTCTACGTGTTGTACGCTGAATACGGGTGCGTTCGAAGTAGTCGTCGTAACCTTAGCAACCTCGTCGAGCTAATATTCGCTAGCCTCCCGTTGCTAGGTAGCCACGACAATGGACGACTCCGGCATAAAGAAGCAAAACTGGGACGTGAAGGAGACGGAGCTGTTTCTAGAAATCCTCAAGGAGCTGGACATGAAGAAGTGTCTGGACGGGAGGAAAGTGAGGAATAACAAACTGTTTAAAGTGGCGCACAGGAGGATGACAGCTGCCGGATATCACAGATCGGTGGATCAATTAAAGTTTCGATGGAAACTTCTCAAAAGTGCGTATTATAAGTGCAAGAGGGAGCCAGACTCATCGGCACCCATTAAAATACAAGGCTGGTGGCGCTATGAAAACACAATGGTCGCTATCATGGAGTCCAGACATCCTCGGGTAGGAGCTGGGGTCAACTCTGACAGGACTGATGAAGTGACAGAAGAGTCAGATGGAGATGGAGATGCGTCCATGCTGCTGCCCTGGCCCACCCAGCCCTGCACGGACAATACGACCCAGAACCTGGATTTAATTGTAGGGGTGATTAATAATAATAAGCGTGGATGCAGTATAGTTGGGCATTAGTGGTCGTGGTGGTGGTTTCATTTCGTCCATGTTGTTGTGCAGATGCATGCATTCATTCACGCAGTTGCCAGGTTATAGGGTGCACCTATAGCTGAAAGGATGGGGGTCACTTAAAAAAAAGAAGAAAAGGTCTGTCTTAAAGGACTAGTGTGAGGGATTTGTTGATATCTAGTGGTGAGGGTACAGGGTAGCAGGTAATAAACTGATAATGTTATAAAATGTCAGAGAAAAATAGTAATATAAAAATAAAACACATATGCGGGTGACATAGAAACCCACTATGAGTTTATCTTAAAACCTCACCTATAAGAGATAAAACAATAACAATGCACAGGTGATAATAAGCGTGGATACAGTATAGTTGGGCATTAGTAGTAGTTGATTAGGGTAATGTAACACTTTTTTCAATTCTGACTTGTTTACCTTATCTACATATGTATCCAATGCATTATACCAACAACTAATATCATTATGTAATCCATGAATTGTTTCCGTAAGTAGTAGTGGTGGTGGTGGTTTCATTTCGTCCATGTTGTTGTGCAGATGCATGCATTCATTGGCCAACTGTGTGCCTTGTTGTGAATATTCCTCCAACACCCAATTGCCAGTTTATAGGGTGCACCTATAGCTGAAATTAAAGGATGGGGATCTCAAATGGGGGGAAAAACAGGAAATCTTTGGTATTTAATGTTGGCATTCTTAGATTATCACCAAATTGCTTGTGATTTATTTTCTGTCCACCGACTGGCACAGACTCCATATTATATTCTTTTTCTACACAGTAAAAGCATATAAATTAAATCTGATCATCCCTTGTTTTAGTCGTCATCTAAGGAGAAATCTGAGTGTGTTTCTCTGCTGCAGAACGCTGCTTTTTCTGCCTTTAACTAAGTTAAGGATGCAGATGCGTGACAAAAAAATTAGTCAGTTTATCAAGCAGCTGTAGTTATTGGAGGGATGTGGGGGGAAGAAATCTGATTGCCGACCAACTGTCAGCCGGGGTTTTAACATGTTATCTGATTTCTTGCCTTAATCTGATTCCTCAGAGTAATCAGGTTTTCTCGTTCGTGTCGATATCACAATATGTTCTTCTGTTGCCATGAGTGGTGATGATTGGTGGTGTTTAATCAGCACCAATATATCTTACATGGTTTCCTATCATATATTAATGATAAACAATCCCACTACAGTGTTTTTTTTTACTAGAATTATTTTTTTATTTTTTATTTACTGCTAGTTTCCAACTCCAGTCTCTATTTAGGCTTTTAGTAACAGAAAGAAAGATTAAAAAAAAAAAAAATATACAAGTTACATACAATTTAAAACATAAATTAAAAACATTTAAAGTCCTGGTATATTAATAAGTATATATACAATAAGTAAATGTAAAACTTTTCCTAATTTAAAAAAGAAGAAGAAAGGGTTAGCATCTTTGTGGGATGCTTTCATCTTCAGTTACACAAAATATTGTGATTATAAATGATTTATTTTATATTTATATCATGAATTGTGATATACGATAATGCTGCAATTTGTGACCATTGTTATGGTTGGAAAAGTGTCATGTTTGGTTGTCTTGTGATTCATGCCTCTAGTTTATGGGTGAATGTAAAACGCTGACGTGACGTTGTGTGTCGGTGATGTTTCAGCTCTAATCTGAACTTTATCTCCTTCTTTCAGATCAAAATGGACCCTGAGATGGACTCACAGCTGAAGATCGGGTTCATCGGTGCAGGGAACATGGCGTTCGGCATCGCAAAGGGCATCTTGGCCGGTAAGTCAGGAATGAGTTGTTGAAACAGTGCGGGGAGGTTTTAAGTGAAGAGTGAAGGCGTTAATGATCATTATTGTATGTCTTCATTACAGGAAATGTTCTGCCTTTAAACCTCAAAGTGAGCGCACCGTCCTCAAGGAACCTGGGACGCTTTCAGGTACTTTTAATACCTTTTATTTTTCTGTCAGTAATCAATAAGTACGATTGGTTTGCAGGGCAGTTACAGTATGATCAGGATCATGGTTATACTGCAAACTGATCCAATGTAATGCTGACCTCCTTCTAGTGTCACAGAAACTTGCAGGTGTCAAGTTTGGGGCATTGCGCTAAACTGGCTAAAAATCTCAGTTTGAAATAGTAATAACTTTACTTTTATAGCACTATAATAACTTTAATACAAAAATAACTTTAACTGTACAGCACATTTCATACAAGAAATGCAGATGAAAGTGTTTTACAACTTATGTTTCTACTGTATACATCTATAAAATGTCATAAAACATCTTGCAATAGCTTATTCTGTCAGATCAATGCTCAAAAATCCAAAGATATAAAACAAAGAAAAGTTGCAAATCATCACAAAAGTAAAAGTGGAAGTAGAGCATGCTTTTTTAAAAAGTAGTTAAAGTCTAAATCTACCATCAAAATAGTTTCTGATTTAAGTTCTTGTCATTTCAGCTCTAACCCAAATGACATTTAGATCAAATTATCCAGCGCCTGACAACTCTCACTGTGTATTCTTGCACTAAATTACTGAGTATGTGCTGAGCAAGCAGTCAGATCTGCCAAGTATGTAAACACAGCTGCTAGCAGACTCTGAGTGTTTGTCCTTGACTGACCAGAAAAGCTACAACAACAGTTCATGCTTTTTAGAAGCTCATTTGAGAGCAAAATTACCAAAAAATGCACCTTTAACACCTGCCAGGCTCTGTACTTGTCTCCTTTGTAAAGTTATACTGTATTAATTAAAGCAAGGTGAACTGTTTGTTAACCTTGCCTGTGGACGTTGACTCATTGTGTGTGTGTGTGTGTGTGTGTGTTGTGGGTCAGTAACATCTCTTCCTCTTGATTTCAGGAGCTTGGGATTTCCGTCACTCACTCCAACAGCGAAGTGGTCGGTAGTTCAGATGTGATCTTCGTGGCGGTCAAACCTCACCTGGTTCCACCGGTTCTCAGCGAGATCTACCAACACGTCAACGACAGACACATTATCGTGTCCGTTGCAGCCGGTGTAACGCTGGAAACATTAGAGGAGGTGAGCGTCTGAAAGACCAGATCTAACAGCCTTAAAACCAAGTGCTGATTCACTGAAGTTGACTTTTAATCTTTTTACTTTCAAGCTCCTTCCAGAGAATTCAGTCGTCATCCGGTTGATGCCAAACCTGCCGTGTTTAGTCCAGGAAGGCGCTCTCCTGTTTGCGCGGGGATCACGAGCCAAACAGGAGGACGGAGCACTGCTGCGGTCTTTGTTGCACCGCTGTGGTTTAGTAGAGGAGGGACCCGAGTCCTGGATCGACATCCACACCGGACTGAGTGGGAGCGGAGTTGCTTTCGTGAGTTTCTCAGGAGAAGTTAAGATGTTCCTGTCAATGCTTGTAGACTAAAGATGATACACAATTGATGATGAGATTGAAACCAGGATTTTATTTCTCAAGATTTGATCTGTGAAACTATTAATTCCAACAAATGAAACAATTTAACTTTTAATTGACCGTAAGAGTGTTTAGTCACCACAAACCACACAATATATAACATTTCTGTTTGTGTTTTGAAAGTTTCATTTTACTCCCTTCCAAGCAGCCAGTCTGTGGTTTCATTTCATTTCACTAAAGTATGAAACTCAACTTGCTGAGACATGAAACTTTCTCAGATTTCATAATCTTGCTTCAGGGAACATCACATCTGCTCTTAAAGTGATAACACTGTTTAGTGGTAGTGTGTTACCAAAAAAACTTCTGCTTTTCATGAGCTAACCACACAATATTACTGCAGCTTTAACAAGAGTAAAGGCAGGTATGATTGTTTAGGTTGCTTTGTCTCTTTATCAAACCTGCCCTCTTAAACTTTTGAATCCATTCATAGAGTTTAAATTTTTTCTTCAATAAAACCCTGTAGATAAAAGTTATTTCTACTATTTACTCAAACTTGCAAAAAAAACTTCAACATTCAAACATTTCAAACTTAAATGTAAAAGGATATACTAAACAATGAAAAGCCAAAGATCATTGCACTGGCTATTGTTCCTTTATGTGTGCAAGCAAGAAAAAAGTCTGCACACTGCAGCTTCCAATGCAGGTAGAGCTCAGTGCATTGAGCTCGAAGTGTCACACTGGTGATATATTAAATAAATCTACCTGCATTGGAAGCTGCAGTGTTTTGACTTTTTTCTTGCTTGCACACATTTTTTACAAAGTGCTTTGACAGTAAAAGCAGCACAATACAAAGCAAGACACACAACACAGAGAGCAGTATCAAGACTGACATTGACTAGATGAAGGTAGAGGACAATGAAATACAGTAAGAAAATGATGAAAATATAATTAACAAATATAAAAATGACACCACATAGAAGCTAATATATAGAAATTCTTATATTTATTCCCTGTGATTCATTTTTGAATCCTCTCAAAAACTTTGACTAAAATAAATATATTGTAATAAATGGACTTTCTTCACCTTTTGATTGTGATGCACGTGTTTCCTCTCTGCAGGTGTATCTGTTTGCGGAGGCGCTGGCAGAAGGAGCCGTTAAAATGGGCATGCCGAGCGCTCTGGCCCACAGCATCGCGTCTCAGACTGTTCTGGTCAGTTTCAGTGATTTTTTATTTCATTTTTTTATATGTAAGCAGCACAGTATTTGAACGTACCATCTGTTGCAGGGTGCCGGCCGATTGTTACGTGACTCTGGGAAGCATCCGGCTCAGCTCCGCTCTGAGGTCTGCACCCCAGGAGGAACAACCATCTACGGGCTTCACACGCTGGAGCAGGGAGGCTTGAGAGCGACGACCATGAGCGCCGTAGAATCCGCCACTGAGAGAGCCAGAGAGCTCGGCCGAAAGTCAGCGGCAGCGGGATCCAAGAAATGACTGCTGCTAGTTGCCTTTCCAATTAACTGCTCGACAAACTTTAATTTAAGAAAAGCCGACAGCAAACAGACTTAATTTTTTATTTTTTTTGCTCAATGTCATCATGGTACAAAAAGACTAAACATGACCAGTGATTCTTTTTATTTCTCCTCTTTTTCCCCCCCTCCAAACAAGTGCAGTTTATACTTCTCATCTTCTATTTCACGTGTCTGACAAGAAGGATTTAATGTG
The DNA here is from genome assembly GCF_963691925.1 of Scomber scombrus. Lineage (NCBI taxonomy): Eukaryota > Metazoa > Chordata > Actinopteri > Scombriformes > Scombridae > Scomber > Scomber scombrus. The sequence continues at coordinate 29,169,214 of NC_084977.1, read as the reverse complement.
AGTGAAATAATTCATATGAGCTACATTTATATGCACACCATTGCATGTGAATGTACTCTACATGCACACTAATATTAAAGCAGTAATGCAACCCATATAAACATTAAGGTACATTAAAGTAACCATCTCAAAGATCTCCATTTTGTTCTCTGTGGCGCCACCTGTGGTGATATGTGGTATTTGCAGGTGTGTTTTTTGGATCTTACGTCTTAGAAATCCAAACCGTGTCAGCTGTGTGACGTCAATCTGTAGTCATCAATCTTTTCTTCGTTAGTTTGGGTCACATTTACTCACAACGCTAGCAGACAGTTGAAACAAACAAACAATACACAGCTTCACACACACAAGAGGGTTGAAGAGCGAGTGTGTTGTGTGAGATGCAGTTTACCAAAAATACCTGGAGGTCGTACTGTGGCTGCTAATAATGTAATCATTTTGCCAGTTCTGTAACAAAGTAAATAAATGCAGTAAATGAATGTAATAAAGCCGATAATTTAACACCTTGCCATTATCCATCCATCCATCCATCAATTGTCTGCAGCTTATAGCCGGGGCCGGGTCGCGGTGGCATTAGGCTAAACAATGTAACCCAAACATCTTTCTCCTCAGCAACGTTTGTTAGTTCCTGAGGCGTTCCCAGGCCAGGAGATATATATAATCTCCCCGACTGTATTTTGGGTCTACCCCGGGTTCTCCTCCTAGTCGGACGTACCTGCAACACCTCTAAAGGGAGGCGTCCAGGAGGCATCCTCACCAGATGCCCGAATCACCTCAGCTGGCTCCTTTCGATATGAAGGAGTAGCGGCTCTACTCCTAGCCAATAATGTAATAAGTTACATTATTGGCTAGGTAAAAAAAAACACCTTTACAAATGTTATAACTGGAGCCGATAATGTAGTAATATAATATACTAATATCACCTTAAACAGGCAACGTACACCAGGAGATACATACATATATACATTTTTTATACCTTAATAGAGGCAACGTAACTCATAAAATCCAAAATATATTTAAATTATTTATTTTATTTACTTTAATTTTCACGTCTCATTTTCCTCTACTGCCTGTTTTAAGGTTAAGTTTCATTTATTGGATATAAAGCTTCTGTGGCGCTTAGTCTTACTATGGTCTCAGCTGTTATTGAGTTATTGGCTGCTAAACGTACTTATTCAGAAACATCTCCAGTATGCATCAGACCTCGCCTACTGTGTCCCATAATATAAACCACTGGAACGATCACAACACCCTTTGAAATAGCAGACAGCAACTTTTGCCGATAGATGATGACCTAACAAACATCTACTTCAATGAAAACCTTTGAGATGATTACTTTAAATATGCTGATGTATTTAATTATATTCACTTATATTCAATATTTGGCCTAATTAAGCATAAAACTTGATTTTGGGATCATCAGTGATAACGGTTGTACAGCTTCTGTCGCAGGTGTAGTTCATCCATGTAGTCGCTGCTGCTGCTGCCTTTGTGTCTAACACAAGTTTTCGGATGAGTAAATATATATGATCTACGATGCCAAGTGTGTAGAATTGGTTTTCATAAAGTCTAAATGTGAACTGGCTCTTGTGTGCGTCGCCTTATTTCTGTCTGAGATCAAATGTAAAATCCACATTAAATGACAGCAGAAAACTACAGAGGTAGTTTGTGTGTGTGTTGGTAGACTGTGTGCCCCTGTAACCCTCCTGTTGTCCTTGAGTCAAGGAAGGAAGGGAGGGAGGAAGAAGGAAGTAAGGAAGAAGGAAGGAAAGGAGGAAGGGAGGAAGAAGGAAGTAAGGAAGGAAAGGAAGTAGGAAGGAAGAAGGAGGAAGGAAAGGAAGGAAGGAGGGAGGGAGGAAAGAAGGAAGAAAGGAGGAAGGGAGAAAGGAAAAGAGGATGGAAGGACAGAGGAAATAAGGAAGGGAGGAAGGAAAGGAAGGAAGGAAAGAAGGAGGGAAGGAAGGAAAGAAGGAGGGAGGAAGGAAGGAAGGAAAGAAGGAGGGAAGGAAGGAAGGAAAGAGGGAGGGAGGAAGGACAGAAGGAAGGAAGGAAGGAAGAAAAGGGGGATGGAAGGAGAAAGGAAAGAAAGAGAGAAGGAGGGAGGAAGGAAGGACAGACGGAAGGAAGGAAGGAAGGACAGACGGAAGGAAGGAAGGAAGGAGGGAAAGAAGGAACAGTCAAAACAGACGGGGTCAATTTGACCCGGGAGGACGACAGGAGGGTTAATATCTAAAAAAATCTGAGTTATTGACTCTTGATGTATGATAAAGCAGTTGAGAAAACAGTCTGAACTAATCTTATATGATTGAAAGCTCCATTAAGAGGTACAAACTTAGAAATCTACAGTCCTCCTCATGTGCACAAATGTGCTAATATGAAGCTTCAGCTGTCTAAATGAGTCAAATAAAGTATATATCTTTCAACATTACAGCCTTTTTAGTGCCACAATCCCTCTTTTTGTTACTATACTTCCACCACAGGGAGACAGAAAGAGGAAATTTGATGTTAAAAAGCCTGTAAAAGTGGCAGATATCCACTTTTAAAATGACTAAATCAAATTTATACTATACTTCCACCACAGATCAACAAGGAAACACAAAGTCAAAGTCGATTTCATGTATTTAAAAGTTAATCTGAAGCTAATATGAAGCTTCGGCTGTCCAAATGAGTCAAATCAAGTAGATATGTTTCAACTTTAGAGGCTTTTTAATGACAGAAAGAGGAAATTTGATGCTAAAAAACACTGTAAATGTGACTTTTAAATGCAATTTTTGCAGTAAATGACTGTGTGGAAGGAGATCTTGTAAAGGTCTTTCAACATTACAGTCTTTTTAGTACCAAAATCCTTCTTTTTGTTACTACTGTTCCACCACAGGGAGACAGAAAGAGGAAATTTAATATTAAAAAGACTGTAAATGTGGCAAATATCCACTAACTCAGACTGCTGAAGCCTCATATAAGCTTCACATCAACTTTTTGGGCACCAGATTTGGAAATATTGTGTCCCATACACCTTTAAAAAGGATTTGAGGGAATGAGTAAAGTATTACCTCACAGTTGCTTGTAAAACACGTCATAAACAGGAAAAAGCTTGTCCTAGTGTGGAGCAAAGGTTGGAAAATGTGGCTATGAATTAAATAAAATAAATAATGTATATATTTATAAGAGAAGAGTGCAGATTTATATAACCCTGAGACTGAGAGAGGTCACACAGTTTATACTTACTACTTATTTTTAATGTATTTTAATCTTTAATAATCTTCAATGTGCTTAACATAAAAACATACAATTAAAAAATTAAAAACAAAATAAACCCAATAATAATAATACAAATAAAATCAAAGTACAGAAAAATAGAAAAAGAGAAAAATAAAATAAAAACTAGACTAGAATAGAGCATAAAATATAAGTTTGCAGCATAAAATAATGATTTGCTTTAAAATCATTAAAAGGACATTAAACACGTCAGGCTTGTATTAATCATTCATAACTCCTCCCTCTTCCTCCTTTAATAATAATAATAAAAAGTTTAATTTATAGAGCGCCTTTCACAAACCCAAAGATGCTTTACAGAGGAATAAATAAATAGAAAATAGAAATAAATTTTAAAAAATAAAATAAAATTAATGAATAAATAAAATAATACAAAAAATACAAAATAAAATAAAATAAATAAATAACAAATAAATAACAAATAAATAACAAAAAAAATAAAATAAATAAATAAATAAATAAAAATAAAAAGATAAAAAAATAAAAAAATCAATCAATCAATCAAACAAAACAGATCAAAACATCATTATGCAGAGGAGGATGAAAAGAGAAATGTTCCTTTTCCCTTCCCCCACCCTTTATCACACAGTCACAGTTTTTGCTCCTTTCTTCCTCCTATTTCGCCCACCCCCCACTCTCTTCCTCCAATTACCCCCCCACTCTCTTCCTCCTCTAATCATAATATAATTTATATATAATAATAATAATAATAATAATAATAATAATACTAATAATAATATTAATTTATATAGCGCCTTTCACAAACCCAAGGACGCTTTACAGAGGGAAAAAATAAAATAAAGAAATAAAGAAACAGATAAATAAATAATTAAACAATATAACTAAATACAAAAAAAAAAATATATATATATATATAATATAATAAATATTATAATAAATAACCAACAAATAAAATAAATAAAATAAATAAAATAAATAAAATAAATAAAATAAATAAAATAAATAAAATAAATAAAATAAATAAAAAATAAAATAACATAACATAACATAAAATAAAATAAAATAAAGAAATAAAGAAACAGATAAATAAATAATTAAACAATATAACTAAATACAAAAAAAAAAATATATATATATAATATAATAAATATTATAATAAATAACCAACAAATAAAATAAATAAAAAATAAAATAACATAACATAACATAAAATAAAATAAAATAATAAAATAAAATAAAATAAAATAAAATAAAATAAAATAACATCAAATTAAAAAAATAAAAAATAAAATAAAGAAATAATGAAATCAAACAAAACAGATCAAAACAGGACTATGCAGAGGAGGATGCAACGAGAAATGTTCCTTTTCCCTTCCCCCACCTTTTAGAGATCACACAGTCACAGTTTTTTGCTCCTTTCTTCCTCCTCCTCCTCCTCCTCTTTCTCCCCTCCCTCCCTCCCTCCCTCCTCTTCTTCCTCCTTCCCTGTTGTGTCACTCTCTGCAGCCGAAACACGCGTTGTCTGCACCGGCCTGCTCTCTCCTCAAGCTCCGCTAACCCTCCACAAAAACGACAAAAACAGCAGTAAGTAACACTATTAATGAATGACAGCCTCTGGTTTCAATCAAGGGGGTTATTATAGGTCAGGAGACATTTTAATGGATTTAATGCATGGATATTTAGTAGTTTTTTTACAGCTGATGCTAACATGCTAACAAGCGAGGCCAGCTGGGAGAGAGGCGGCTTGCTGCGTGCTATCTACCCGGAAAAGGTGCATGCTGCCCCGGGTAGACACATGCTGCAGCCGCTGGGCCATCTCTCCACTATTCACTGATATTTTAATCTTAATAAAAGCATTAAAAACAAACCCTGTTAATGCAACGTGTTTAAAAACAACCATAATTGCTTTAGTGCATCCTTTTTTGTAAATGCTAAATCAGGGCTTTATTTCATTACCCTTCATCATGATGAAATGAAAGATGGCAAATGGAAAAGGTTAAACATGGCACACCTTTCTAATTTTCCTTTTCTTGTATATCTTGTATTACAGGTTTCTTTTATATATCCATGACTTTAGACACGTGTCACTTAAAACTATCAATCAGTGCTTTTTAGTCTATCAATGATTTCCAGGTGTTTAAAGTCCTTATCTTGACTGGTTTGTCGCTTTTAAACTGGCATTTTTCATGTGATATTTAAAACAAATAGGTATAAAAAAAAAACCTATTATATCAAAGGTATGCTCTATGCTGAAGTGCCTTTGGGCAAATCACTGCACCCCACCCTTCCTGTACTGCAGGGGTCTGTAATTATGTTAAACCATAGGCCAGTTTCTCTTTATTTAGGGGGGGGGGGGGGGGGGGGGCAGATGTTGTACAAGCATTATATGTGTGTGTTTATGTCAGTTTTATGGTTGTATCTGATGTAGGACATGGTGCTATATCAATATGGAGATGTGAGACTAGATATTGTGTTAGATTTTGGATATTGTGGTATCATGATGTGGCATGTAGGGCTGGGTAAAACTATTACAATACCAGTACCAATCCAAGCACCTTTAAAGTGATACAGGTACCAATTTTGAGTGCAATAGAAGCATTAAATTGCATAAAATACCACCATGTTTTACACAAATGCATATTAAAAGTCTTCAAATTATTAATAATTAACGCTTGCATTGATTAGCTGTGGTCAAGTCCATATGAATAGTCATATTTTCTAGCTCTGGGTGCAAAAAGCATTGATTGCAGGTATCGTTTAAAGGTATTGAGTACTGTTACCCAGCCCTAGTGGCATGAGTTGTGTCTTTTCTAGGTTTTAAAAGCTGCTTTACTGTAAAAAAATGTGATTTTGTGATCTTACCTCACTGTTCTAGCTGTTTTGTTTTATTTGCTTTTACCCTCTTAGTCATTATATCCACATAACTGATGATTACTTATCCAAATCTCTCCGTCTCATTGTGTAAATATTTTGTAAAGGCACCAATCGGCATCCTTACAGTATAATCGCTATATCGTTATCGAGGTATTTGGACTCAAAATTATCATGATAGTTGATTTTGTCCATATTACCCAGCTCTAATCTGTTATAATTCCCCCGACAGAGTGACAGCAGCATGTTAAGACTCTTAAATATGAACATACCATCTGTGTTACTAAATGATTAGCGATTGTTCATATCTTAACAGCCACTTAATAGACTAACACTGCTTTTTTTTGGCTGTCACATGCATATTTTAGCAGCATTTGTCTGGTGGTTGGTGCTCATTTTGAGTCCTGGTTACACTTCAAGACTCATTATTATCTTTTCCACACATAAAAAACAGAGAACTGCTTCATTTATAGTTGAAGCAAAGTGCTGATAGTGACAAATCTGAGTACTTTATTTATCCTAAAGGGAAATTAAAGTGTTGCAGCTGCTTGACATGAATCAAAATACAAAAATAATGAGATAGGTAGCCAAATTATATGCACTAATTAAATAGACTACCTCAAATATAGAAAAATATAATAGATATAACAATGACTATATTACTTGCTGTGCACCTGATTCATATTTAGTGGAATTTACACGAGCATTATGTTAAGATTATTATAAATAATGATGTGAAAAATGTGATGTAATGTTTTAAAAGGAAAAAAACGTCCATTAAAGGGCCAAATATTTCTGTTTTGAAGGCCCAGATTTGGCCCACGAGCCTCCGTTTCCCTGCCAACGCTGCATTTCATCTGACCCTTAAATTAACCTCCTTGTGAAGCAGGAAAACTGTCACACTGGCATCACTGTGATTAAACATTATTAGTAAAGTAAAAGGTGTTTAATTACATCAGTTGGCAGTATTCACAGATGCTCCAATGATGCTGGATAGGATTGTGGGACTGACTGATACTGGATTTTTGGGTCATTATTGTCCGATAATAATATTATATGTACAGAATGTGTCTTTTTATAATGATCCCTCAAATGTAATGTAATGAAAGCTTTGATATTTTTACAGTTTAACAATAAACGTTACTGTATTAAAATGACTTATAAATGAATAATTAGAATTAGCTATGAATAAAAAAACAAAACAACATGCAGAACAAATAAAGTGTGCATATATTAAACTTGAATTAAGAAAAAAGAGTCAAAGATATTTATATAAAATGCTGCTTATATAACTTAAAAAATATATATTGGACACCATATTCGCTAATATCGGCTGACTGATATATCGGTCGTCCTCTACACTATATTGTAGTTTATTTATATTAATGTTAATATGGTGATAAACTCTGATCAGCACAATGAGAAAAGTGAATATTTAAAGGGCAAAAATCAGGAATATGTGTGTAACTCATTAGGAGATTAATCAATGAATTGATTCTTGTTACATTGCCTGTGCAGCCAAAGCGTAACCTAGTTTATTCCTCTCTCCCATTGAGCTCCATTTTTATCCACAAATGAATAAAAAAAACATGAATGAGCCACGTCAGGAGACTGTGGGTAACATGTCGCTCCGTTACTATGAACACAGCCATTGTAGTGTTTTATTTTTAACTCACTGAAGCACCAAATGGGAATTAACCTGCAGGCGAAAATAGTTTCTGACAGAAAAAACCCACTATGATCTCCTTTTAGAGATAAAACAGCGGCTGTCAACAGAGCTGCTAAAAGTCGGGATGCATCATAAAGCCTCTTAAAAAGCATCCACTCTGTCTGTCTATGTTAACTGGGAATGATGGTGTGCTAAATGTGGACAGAAATGAGAGTATCCCCTTCTAAAGACCCTAAAAGAAACGGATTAAATGTGATAATTCAGCACATAAATACACAACAAATCTATTTGAATTAAATTGTAATGTCACTGCTGATTAGAGTGAAGTTTTTTATTGAGCTGCTGTAACAGAAAACGTCCCGATTTTGTTAACAGAGGCAAATAAAGTGTTTCTCCAGTGTTTTTTCCATTTGAGGAGGAGAGAAAAGAAGACTGAGTGGGAAAAAAAAGAAGCTTTCAGATGCATCCAAGTTACGGCTTCATGATGATCTGACATCATTTTACAGCCTTTAGGAAATAATAGTGACATTATTCTCTATGTTCATCCTCATCCAACATCGTTAGAGGGGATTGTTTTTAACACACGGCTTCTTTTCTCTCGTCTTGCATTCAGAATTTGGCAAGTGAGTATCGTTGATGATGATAAAGACGTGTTTGAGCTTTGCTGCTTTGTGTATCTGTTTGGTTTTATGTTTGCAAGGTGGTGATTGTTAAATTATCTTTTTTTTTTTTTAATGGCTTGCGGTTTAACTGGATGCAAAGAACGTGTTGAAGCGTTTTGACTTTTACACACATTTTTGAGTTTCGCGCCTTTTACCGAGGAAGGTGAGTTTTTTTTGAAATATGAGTTTTTACTTTTGACGGCAGGAAATGACTTCCCAAAATAGAGCCCGAAATCCATTTCTATGGTCAATATGACCCAGTTCCACATGGTGAAACATGAAGGGAACACATTTCCTGCACTGAAACTGAATACTGGCTTGATGTGTGAATGATTTAACAGAGAAAAACCTTTAATATCTATTAAACTAATACGTTTGCTTGCATGATTATACAAGCTCGTTTTCTTGTTATATCTCGTCATATTCAGCCTCCGACTCCTCACACCCTTCTCTTTCTATGCATGCTTATGTTCAGATTTGTCAAGTCTTGTGACTCTTTTTTTTTTTTTAGGTTTGAAATGGAAAATCTTTAATAATCATTTACAACACAGTATTGAAATTAATCTAATTTATATCCTGGTTAATTTCTGCATGTTGTGAAGCCATTTATAATCAAGACTGCTGCAGTATGTTGTAAATAATCCAGGTAAAGAAAAGTATATGATTGTCTAAATGCTTTATTCATTTAAATCTGTAGAGATTAACTACACATACTGTTCTTACTGTAAGTGCTGTGTCACTTAAAATCAAAATCCAAGATTAAAATACTTCCTGGATCATAAATATTATAGCAGGATTTAACGCTTCCTTGCCAAAAATGTGGTTACAAGCACTAACTGCTGTTGAGCATTTGATAGCTGTAAAAACACCATATACACATTTCCTTTAGCCTGTCTTCTCCCTAATGTGACCCACAGTGTACAAACATGGAAATAATATGCATCATTTTTTAATTTTTGTGCAGCTGATACACATTTTTCTATACATGTGCTTCTTCCAGTTCTCTGCATGCTGCTTCTGTTGCTCTGCGACTGATGTTGCTTGTATTCTGCACGCATGCGTCTAACTACTAATCATAAATGAGTGCTACTGAGTCTAGTAGATCAATCCTTCTGTGTCTCTAAGCCTTTCCTACCTCTCTCTAACTAATCCAAAAGCTTGTACCTGTTATTCTCTTTTTTATTTTTTATTTTATTCCTCCCCACGGAAACGGATCAAAGATGATGTCAGCCGCGGATCAGTTGGAGCGCGATCAGCCGCCCAGCCGTTGTCAGGTGGACTGTTCAGCCAACGTAGCGGCAGGGTGTAGAAACAAGGCCAACTCAGGCCAGAGGAACGGAGAGACTGCGTCATCCTCCCCGGAGAGCGGGAGCTTGAACGGAGACGCAAAGCGAACCGGGAAAAGCCGCCGTCGCAGGAAACGCTCGTCCAACCCCGAGAACCGCCCCGAAGGGAAGGTGGAGGGCAAAGCCAAGAATGAGGAGAAGCCGAATAAAGCTGCGACAGGCCAGAGCCAAGCGCCTGACCCCCGAGCTGCGCTGGTCGGCCTGCAGTCCGAGTGCACCAACGTGTGGTTCGAGCGAAACGTCTACGAGCGAGCGGAGAGTCTCTACCAGAGCCGGCTGGCGAGCTCCTCCAACTCCAACGTGGCCGCCAAGATGAACGGGTCACCTCCAGCTGCTGGGAAACATTCCAACTCTCCGGCATCCACCGCCGCCCCGGCTCAACCCTCAGGAGCGGCGAGTCACCACGGCAACCAGGTGGCCTGCCATCACGTGGCCTGCGAAGAGTCCGCGCAGCCGTCCGTCCCAAACTCTTTGGATCTCCCGCCCGCGTCCAACCGCTCCAGGACACCCAGGACACCCAGGACACCCGATGAAGGGTACCAATCTCTCGCCCCGACTCCTGCGACTCCCGTCAACCAGCAGGCAGCGGTCACGCCGACCAATCGGCAGTCGATTAACGGACTGCCCCGCATCCCAGTGGGGCTGCTGAGAGGCGTTTGGTTGGAGAAACCTCTGTACGACCGCGCCGAAGCAGCCTTCTACCAAAATCTTTACGGCAACAACTCCTCCTCTAAGAGATCCAGCTGCAACTCCGCCACCAGAAGTAGCGACCCGCCTCAAAGCCTTGTAGAAGAAGAAGAGGAGGAGGAGGAAGCGGCGGCGGAAGAGGAAAAAGGAGCAGGCGCGCAGGGTAAAGCAGCGGACAACTTCCACGCTCTGCATCCGATCCAGGAGGAAGAGGAGGAGCCAGCGGGGGCGGCAGCGGTGGCGGCGAAGGAAACCCCCGAGAAAAAAGGTGGAGCATCGGGGTCGGGACTCTGCTACTTCCTCCACCCGGACAGCGAGCGGGTGTGGCTGGACAAGTGGCGGTACGATGATGCGGAGGTCCGTTTCCATGGTTACAGTGGGAGCGAAGCCCCGGCGGCGAAGGCGAAGGCGAAGGGTCGGAGGCCGGAAGCGGACGCCTCATCTGTCGCCTCCGCCGCCCCACTGAGGGACAAGTATGACCAAAAGCCGGAGAACGGAGCCGCTTCAGTTCCTCTTTCATCTTTTTTTAATTTTTTATATCATCGAGTGTTTTATCCCTTTTTTATTATTTATTTAAATGTGTGAAAGATCCCCCGCACCTTCTTCCACCTTTTTAATTTGTTTTCATTCGTCTTGGTTCATTTCTTATTTTCTTGTGGTCTTATTTTAATTTTCCTGGATGATTGTTTGGTTCGATCATTGTTGCGTTTTGTCAAATTTCATTTAAGTTTTATTTTTTGTATGGTCGTGTTGGGTTTGGTCTGTTTGTGGGGAGAGTCGATTTTTTAAAAAACAACATAAAATAAGCAATTTTTAAGATTTTACAGCTAATATATCAAACATGTGAATATATATCCGACTTTAAGTATCATTATTTAAAATAGTTTTTATTAATACAGCTTTTCTTTTTCTATCTTTCTCCCTGACCTCCCGTCTCCGTGTTCATACATCCCTCTCTTCTCCTTTGCTCTCTCCTCTGTAGAAAGATGAGCACCCTCGACTTTCTAGCCCAGGAGAAGATCTGGTTTGATAAACCTCGTTACGACGAGGCCGAGAGACTCTTCTACGAGGGCGCGAACGGCTCCTCACCATCAACGCAGGTACGATCGCAGGCTGAAGTAGTCCAGGGTGAAAAGTTAGTGTGAAAGGATGTGTAAAGGACGACCTGGCAGTTTTACACTGTTTCCAAAATCTATCCGATAGATATCAGCAAGCTAAATATTTCTAAAAGAAAGTTTAAAACTTACTTACTTAGCTTTTCTATCAATCGTCTTCACACTGATTCACTTCTTTTAAAATGTTGTATTGTACTTTATTTTATATATTCTGTTTATTCTCTGTTTTAGCTGCTTTTTCTATGTACTATATTAACATTGCTATCTTTATTTTCCATCTTATATTAGTGGGTTTTTTTCTCTTTTGTTTTAACATTACTTTTTAATGTGAAGCAGTATAATATATAATTTATTTAGTTGTGAAGCACTTTGAGCTGCATTTCTTGTATGAACGATGCTTTACAAATAGTTATTAATATTAATAATAATCCTTTAGTGTATTTGCTATGATTATCCTTTTGAAAGTATCAACTGTATTCTCCACAGCATTAATTTATAATGATATTGATATAAGATCATCTTTTATTATTCACACAATGGGGAAATGTACAGCATTACAGCAGCAAAGTGGATAGCATAAATATAAAGAGCATCAATAAAAAAATAAAGAACAATACATAATAAGTAAGTAAAATAAGCAATATGAACAATATATGAACACAAATAGCAACTATGTGGAGAGGAATATATACCCGAGTTTGATATTGATATTAAACTGATTTTAAACTGAAAACTGAAATCAATATATCACAGTATAAAACGAATGATTGATAATTTATAAATACATTTTCTCCACATTTCAGTTCTTTAATGTTTCTTACACCAAATTACATCTTGACATTTTATGGAGGCAAATTATATTGACTTTATGTCGTGTTCTGAATTTATTCAAGTGATCTGTGAGATGCATAAAACTGGGAGAAAAAAGATTTAAATAATATAGCTAGAAATTACATATTGAATCTGTAGTTTCACTTTCAGTCTTCCTCCAACTGTCTATAAATTAAAGGATGAATCAGCGCTGACCTCTGTTATATAGAAAGTCAAAAGGCAACATGACCTGCTTTAGATTCATGAAACAAAGTCTGAACATACTCCGCTCCTTTTGATCTATCACTTCTATCTTCAAACATTCACCTCTGTTCATCTTCTCTCAGGATGTCGGAGCACCATCCAACACCATCCTGCAAGACATTGCTCGGGCTCGGGAGAACATCCAGAAGTCTCTAGCAGGAGTAAGTATCATTAAATGGATCATATCTGTATTTTTATCTCACATTTCGAAGCTAATTAGCGACACAAGCTAATTAGTCACATTTGATGACTTGCATCGCTTTTAAAAAGTCCATAATATGAATGAAGATTATAATCTCTCCACATTCATGAAGCTGGTGCCAAAACATGAAGGTAACACCAATTATACACATGATGGTGATGTTAATGAGAGACTGAATCTGCTCATTTCTGCTGTGTAATAACAGAATCATCACACTCTTCTCACAGCTTCGCGGCCATTTTATAAAAACTATAGAAACATTTATAAGTGTTTGTGACATTGCTAAATCCATTTACACATAATGAAACACACCTTCAGCTGCTCATGTTTGTCTTGATATCTGAAACCTTGAATGAAAGGCACAGTTTCATGATGATTAATGCATGGAAGTAATGTATTATGCACCACTAAACTCTATCATTCAGACTACTTAAAACACATTTTATACCTTTTTTTTAAGGTAAGACTTCACTAAAATAGGGTTCATGTTGTGTGGACTCCTCTCGGCAATCTGAGGCCAGTAAACTGTTAGTGCAACGTGTCACTGTGACAGTTTTTTTTTCTTCTTTTTTCTCACTCTGACCTTTCATAGCTGCTGCAGATAAGAACATTTGTGTAGTGAATGTTAACACCTGTGGCTCAGTCTACTGAAAATGTGATCTGCTCATGTTTTAAAGGATAAAGCTGGAGTAATACTATGTTTTTCTCACAGTGTGTTCACATATTTACACTTATTATTATTATTAGTTTTTACTCATTTGGTAGACATTTTTATCCAAAGCAAAGTAAAAATTAGGTGAGAGGTGAGAAGCCATTTAGAATAATTACCTCAACATTCAGTCCTGTGTGACACCTGATAACAAAGCTTGCAGATGCTTAGTGCCGAGCAAAGAGAAACAAAACATATTAAGTCAGTACTGTATTGTGTGTGTGTGTGTGTTGCATTGAGGCAACAGTTCCTACTTCCTCTTTTTAGATGTGTTTATAGAGAAGCTGGAATCAAAACAACACTGATTGACTTGCTCACACTGTGTCAGAGGACATTTGCATAAAGTTGAGCCTTTCTCAACTTATACTACTTAGTCGTATAACTTGGTGCTTCTTCTTTTTGTTTCTCTCTATAGCCTCAATCATACATGCAGTCTATTAAATGAGATGTGTAGGAACATTTTTATCGTTGGGTCATGTGTGTATGACAGCAGGGATCGATAATCAGGGAAATCTGTTTTGGTAATATCCCACCTCCAAGATATAAGACTTTCCACTGCAGGAACTTTAGGAGTAATTTTACGGTAATATTCCTGTGTGAGGCTTGAGGTTGACTCGGTGCTGGTTGCGGTTTACTCAAAGCGGGATGTGACGTCAACAGAAAGCGCCAAAATAAGCGCTTATAAACTGTTGCAGAATGATAACGTCACCTCCATAGTCGCTGGGTCCTATCAAAGGCCTGCTCTGCAACGGCTAAGAGGACAGAGTGAGAGGACGTTTCTGTAAAGTTCCCGCATCCTAAATTTTACCCAGAAACTTCCTTTAATGGAAACGGGTCTATAGGAACGTTTCAGGAGAAATGCTGGTAATCTTTACCTTGTTTATGGTTGCTTTGCTAAAACTTTTACAGGTGATTTGTGTCGTAAACTTGTTAAATATTAAACACATTATAAAGAATATTGGCTCCAGACAAAAAACAGCTCCTCACCCGACAAGTTACTGACAATAAAACGAGACATTTTCTGCTGTGTTGCGTTCATCTGGCCCTGCTCCATCATCATCTCTTCTGTTGAGTTTTATAGCATCTATAAGTGCTATAAAACTGCCGTGTGACGCAAAGCCAGGTCTCATTTATAATGAATAGCAGCCGTTACTGTTCCAGCTTTTCACTCATTCATTGTGTGTGTGAACGTCACGTTACTGACCCAAAAAATCCAATGTGAAGACCTTCCTAACACACATTATTCAGCTCCAAGCATATCAGCTGCTGCTACAGATGTAAATGTTTAAAACCAGCTGATCTCAGTGTTTTTTATTACTTTTTGAACAATGGAGCTCTGTGGCCCAACAGAGGAATAAGATATATTTGACCACTCAAACTAATTCATTGTTGTTTTTGGCCTTTTTGTGGGATTGTTAATGTGAAAAATGATCATTTTAACAGACTTAATCTTTTAAAAGTCATGTGATTAATGCTGTCTTGTTGCTGATAGGTTAAAATAATGAGCTTTGTATAGAGATTTTAGTTCAATTGAAAATTAATGAATCTATATGGCACCAAAGAGAGAGAAATATTTGACTACATGGACAATTTGGTTGTTGGTTTTTGGCCTTTTTGTGGTATTTGTATTAATATTAAGAGAGATTTTCACCGTTTAGTCGTTTATGAATTGATCTCTTGTTGCTGATAGGTTCAAATAATTATTAATAATTACTTTGCAAACAGATTTTCTCTATTCTAAAGTAGAAATCGGACTCTTTGTTTAAAATACCTTCCTCTTAGTTTGCAATCATCTGCTTTCACTGATCTCTTCCATAACATTTCCTTATAGTCGCCCTGTTTGCTTTCTATTCTTCACTCCTCTGTAGCACTACTTTCAGTCTTGTGCCTCCTCCCTTTCCCTTGCTTTTCCTTTTTTCATGGCTGAAATCCCTTCCTCCTCCTCCTCCTCTTCCTCCTCCTCCCCTCTCAGCTGAAGACTACACTGTGTAACAGAAGGTCTGATCAGCGTTCCCTGAGCCAACAATCCCAGTTCGTAAGTTCCTCCCCGCCTTGTGTGTCACTGGAAAACAACCACGCTCCACCTTTTTTTCACCTGTGTGTGTGTGTGTGCGTGTGTGCGTGCAGTGTTTCAGAAGCAGATCTCACACAGTTAGCTGCTTATCACCCTTTTATTGTTTTAATATTTCCCTCTGGGTGCGTTTACAGCTGCTGAGCCTCAGTCTGGCTGTAGAGATGGACGCTGGCAGCATGTTGTATATTCACATAAAGGGCTTTGCTTTTCTTTAACAGGCCTGAGTTTGATGAAGACACTAATTGTCTGGTTTGAACATTACATTTTCTTCTTTTCTCTGAGCTGTGTTGACTGGTTTTCCTCTGTGTGTGTTTACAGAGCACCACCAGCAGCAGCCCAGCTGATCAAGGAGAAATCGTCTCACGCATCAAAAGCCTGGAGCTGGAGAACAACAGCTTAAACAAAGGTGGGTTTGTTTTTAAGGCTATTTTTGTCATTTTGTAGATATTATTAGAGCTGCAGCAGAATGCCAAGATTATGTGAGGAGCTTTACAAAAACAAAACTCAATATTAGGTCATTATTTGTCAAATTAAAAATGATTACTGCTTCGTCAATTTTACAGCTTTGCAGTTTTTCTCTATTTCATCATTATAAACTGAATATATTTAGTTTTTTTTATAACTTATATAGATAAAATCTGCAATTGTAAGATAGCTTATGTATCTGCATTAGTCATTTTTTGCTGTTAAATTACAGACTATGTATAGTTAATAAAAACTTTTGTTTCTTTATTATTCTATATATAAAATGTAAGATCAGGACTTTCTACAGATTGGGTTCTGCTGTCTTCTGATCATTTTTTAGTCTTTATATGTCTTGAAAAATTGTTGAATTACTTGGAAAAAAACCATTTTATTTTAAATGATATGATAAAGAAAGAAATAGGTGTGTTTTACTAGATGGAAATTAGAGGATTAATCAATTAATTGTCGTATAACTTTCTGGTGATCACCTACACTAATCAAATAATATAGTAATTTTTTTCAGCAGTAAATATTCATGTACATCTTAACGTATTTGCATCTCAGTGTCTCCTGTTATCTAGAATACTTGATGAAGACTTGATGACGCCGTTATTTTGCTCTAGACTCCTGTTAGGAAAGTTTCACTCAGATATTATTCATCCAAAGAGTCAGTCGTCATCCTTGAAGCCTTTTTTCCCCTCGTAAAAGTGATATAACCATTAAAGCAGAACATAACTGTAGCATCCCTCTCTCCTATCAGGCAGTCCAAGCTGTTAAAAATGATTTTCTACAGCAGATAAGATTTCTCAGACCGTATATTTCATCTTCTCGTCATTCTGTGACGGCAGTAAAGACGTTTTAAAGACACAAAAACACTATAAACTTGTTTTCACTCATCATGATTTCATTTGTATATCCTCTGATGTCAGGTTTCACTGAGCTAACCAAACACTTGAATGAATGATTTGGGGCTTTTGAGAAACCTCCCTCCTCCTCTCTAGCTCCACCCCTGCTATGAAAGCTGGTGTTTCAGTACTTAATGTTTTTTTGTGTTTCTTCTTCAGTGGTGGAGGACTTGAGGGCAGCACTATCCAAACTGGAATGTCGAGTAGCAGTTTTGGAGAAATCGCCCGCAACTGTAACTCCCGCTACTGCACCGGCTCCTGCAGTCCCCTACACAAACGTACGTCTCCTCACATTTATTAATCGTTTTAATTCAGCTTCATAAAGTTAAATAACAAACAAAAGAGCAGTGTGTAAGGAGTGATTGTGTCTACTCTGTTCAGGGCACTACCGTCCAGCAGAAAACCAGCAAACCAGTTGACGAGGAGGAGGATGATGACGATGATATCGACCTGTTCGGCAGCGACGAGGACGATGAAGAGGCAGAGAAACTCAAAGAGCAGAGGTTGAAAGAGTACGCAGACAAGAAAGCCAAGAAGCCCGGCCTCATCGCCAAGTCCTCGATCTTACTGGATGTCAAACCTGTAAGTTACTAACGAAGCTGATCTGCTAAAAAAAATCCAGTGTGGTGCTCACAGGAGCCGAAAAACTGACTGTGTCCCCTGCTCTGCTTCTTTTTAGTGGGATGATGAGACAGACATGGCGAAGCTTGAGGAGTGTGTGCGCTCGGTGCAGGCTGACGGCCTCTTATGGGGGTCGTCCAAACTGGTTCCCGTGGGTTACGGCATCAAGAAGCTCCAGATCGCCTGCGTGGTGGAAGACGACAAGGTGGGGACGGACCTGCTGGAGGAGGAGATCACCAAGTTTGAAGACTATGTGAGTAAACCGCTCAGTACATGAAGTGGTAGCGGTCACACACACACACACACACACACACACACACACAGGAACATGCAAACATCTGGCATTACTGTAATCTAGATGATCTGTTCATGATTTAAGTAAAAACACCAATTCAAGTGTACATTTTGAGTTTTATGCAGCAAATCAGAGGCAGTTTATTTTTACACATTCATATATAAACAAAACCATGATGTCTCTTTTACATCTTTTCCATAAATGCATAATGTGTTTGATGTTTGTTATTATTATTTTGGTATCAAATATCTTTACTGAGAAGCATCAATTAAGTAGACATATTTCAGTCTGTATCAATAAATACAAATTAAAAATATACAAATATAAAACAGTGAGTACATCAGTTATATCGCTCAGTGCATTCCTTGTAAAAATAAATATGTAAATTAAATAAAGAATAACTTTAACCCAGCAGAATAAAAAATGATTAAGCAAATAATAAAATAAACTTAAATAAGAATAAATGCAGTTAAGTATAGGAATAAAATAGTTTTTCCTTATTTTTTTTTACTCTTTAAACTTTAAATTTCTTTGAATATGAATAAAATAAGAGGCAGTTTACATACTTGTAGGATTTAACTTACGAACATAATATTGACAGACTAACAAACTAAAGTAAACTCCACTCTGTTTAATTAAATACACCTAGCACTAATAACTAATACTGTCTAATTAAACATCCTACCTTCATGATTATAATGTTCAGTGTCTGTTTGGAAAGTGGTGATTTAACCTTGCGCCTATTTTAATCCTTATTTTATTTATTTAATCCTATTGACACAAAAAGGGTAGATAAACATTTGAATCTTACCTTCATTATAAAGCAAAAGAAACCAAACAGCAACACAAATTACAGCCTCCAAAATGAACATGCATGAAGGTCGGATCATTGCAGGCTGTGGTATCAGATTGCATTAACTTTAGCTGGGGGCACTTTGCTGCCATGTTGTGGCCGAAATGAGTCATTAACAGGAAGATTATAGTACACACAGCAATTTAAATTAGTTTTGTAAGAGAAATCCCCCTTTTAAAATGTACTCTTAAGTTTTTTAGGTGTTACACTCTTTACTTTTTAAAATCTGTTCCTGTAACTCAAATGTTTCCTTTTTTTGTTTCTATTTCAGATTCAGAGTGTCGACGTAGCAGCGTTCAATAAGATCTGATCCCAGTACGTCTCGTCTTGTCTGTCGTCACGCCTCGTTTCTGCTGATTGTGTCAACGGTTAATCATGATAATAAAAACACTCTTGCACTTAAGTTTCTGTCTCATGAGTATTAATAATTGAGGGAAATGGGGGAAACTGATGGGGGCAGATTGAGGTATAATAGAATAATTTTGGTTTAATTTGTCTGAAGATTTTTTTGATTTGTTTGCAGTACAACGAGATAAAAGGAATAAATTAAACTACAGTTAAAGAAATTCAACACACAGTTGAGTCAGGTGGACTCTAGACCGGACCTGAGCTATTTAACTACATTTACTGACCTGATAATGTCCAGATGTTTTTAATGGTAGATTTGAATCCAAGCCAGACCTCAGTGTTCGGAGGCTGGTTGAAGTTGGTGCTGACCCAGTGCAGAAGGTGGATTTCCTGAAAGTCTTGGTGTAGAGGTTTGTTGAGTTTTGATCCATGGCGAGGATAAAAAACATCCAGGGAGTCATTAAAGATGCAATATGCAGAATTTAGTGGCATCTGGTGAAACAGACTTGGCAGAAATGTAATATAATATTCATAAATATGTTTTAATTTGTGTATAATCACCTGAAAATGAAAATTAGTTTTTGTTACTTATAATTAGTCCTCTATATCTACTTGGGGAGTTTCTGTCTCATGAATATAAATGATTGAAGGGAAATGGGGAAAACTGATGGGGGCAGATTTAGTGATCCAGGTCCAGTTCACCCAAATAAAACACTTCCTTATTGAGCTCTTGAGGTATAAAATGATTATTATTTTGGTTTAATTTGTCTGGATTTAAAGATATTTTCAATTTGTTTGCAGTACAACAAGGTGAAAGGAATAAATTAAACTACATTTAACATCTTTAACATCTCTAAACCACATTAAGTTGTAGAAATGTACTGACCTGATAATGTTGAGGTGTTTTGATGGCCGTCAGATGATGGTGAGCCACACGTCAGGGTACACAGGCTGGTTGAAGTTGGTCCTGACCCAGTGCAGGCCGGGGCTCCTCTGGGAGTCACTGTGTAGAAGCAGAGCAGTCCGTCATTGTGGTCCAGAAACGCCACGATCCTGCAGGACACCGAACACAGAGGGGGAATCATCTCCAACCTGTTAGTGTGGATTTATTAACATTGCTTTACCTCAAAAGACCATTGAGAAAGCCTAATTTATAACGGTGTCGAGTAGCATTAACAGCAACACACAAAACAATATTAGGTAAAAGAAAGAAAGAAAATGAAATATTAGGGAAAAATGATATAAAAAAGTAAAACCACTATAAACGGCAGCTGACAAAATAATATCACCTTAATGTTCATTTAGTAGTTTGAGCTTTTAAAACAATGCTTTGTAAATTTCTGACTTATTTGTGCATTATAATTTATTATAAAACACACTTATTGATTATTTATCACACAAATGTTCATGATAAGTGAGTTTATTTTATTCTGGGTTAGTGTGCCACTGTAAGATGTACTGACTTTAATTGTCCACTAGATGGAGCTGTTACTATTCACCTGGTAATTTAAGCAGGCTGAGTAGTAAATGTAAATATTCTCAGGACGGTCAGTAGATAGAAAAAGACAACATAAAGTTACACTGGATGAAGATGAAGTGGTGAAGTGTGCTCCGACTGCAGAGGTGGACCAACTAGCAAAAAGCAGCTAACTTTTTTGAGGACTGAAAAGTGACCCAAAGAAAAACTGAACACACCATCCTGTAAAAAATTAAATAAATAAATACACTAAGGTTCGTCTCAGCTGTCCAATCGAGATAAACAGACCCACTATATTCATGATGTTCATCGCTGGATCTACCATATGAGTTAGTGTCAAAGTTAAGTCTCATGATCGACTGTTTTATTTGTCGATTTGACAGCTGGGGCCAAGTGATTATTGATTATCAGGCCACAATGCACTGTGGGTATGTTGTATCAATGAGTGTGAGGGTAAAATAATGATTAACTAGTGGATAATAGACATCGCCAGGGGTAACCAAAAGCCCAGTGGGGGGGCCAAAAGAAAGAAAGAAAGAAAGAAAGAAAGGAAACAGAAACAAAAGAAGCAGCCACAATAAAAAAAAAAAGTAAGTCGCTTTATCAAAAAAGCTAAAACTGAAGAAGATTGGAACATAAATTAATTATTTTGGAGGGTTTTTCTTTGAGCTACAGAGCCTAAAGGGCCTTTGGTGTTACTAATCCAGCCTATAATCTTGACTATATTGCATATTATTGTCCATGTTCAGGACCTAACTGTGGCCTCAGACCAGCATTTCATCTAATATACTGTATAAAATATGTTTCTTTGGGATATCCTTGTAACTTTATATTCTACGCTAACTACACATGTAGATATTTCAGTAGGTAGGTAACTTTATACAGCGGTCCTTTGAGCTAGAAGAAAAAAAAAGTTGTATTTTACTTGATTATATATATTCTATTTATTTAATTTTTAACTTTTACTGTCATTTTATTTTACTATTTCCAATTATTACTACTTTAGTTTCCATCTTATATTACATTAATGTCTCTTTTTCTTTGTTTTACCTTTTTTTTAAACATTGTTTTATGTTCCTTTTAGGCCATTTTAATGTGAAGCACTTGTGTGTAATTTCTATTATTTTGAAGCACTTTGAGCTGCATTTATTGTATAAAAAGGTGCTATACAAGTAATTATTATCATTAAATGTTAACTTCAGCAAGCTATAGTGGTCACAATAACAATGCTAACATACAGAGATGGTTAGCAGGCTGATGGGAATACTGGTAGTTTCTGACCTGATGATGGAGCTAGAGCTAGATGTAAAGTCAGGGGATCACCAAACTTATTTCAATTCATCCTGAGGGGAACGTGAATGTTTGTAGCCAATTTCATGCCAATCCATCCAATAGTTGTTCAAATATTCTACTTAAAACCACACACATACTGGGGTTAAATATAGAGTATAAGAGTATTACAGTCACGAGGGAAACATCACCTGGGAAATATCTGCAGCAAACTTTGTGTTGATCCATCTCGTAAACATTGAAATATTTTACTGGATAACTAAAAACTTGCTGAAGGAAAAGTCTGGATATCTCCACAGTCTTCTAGTGTTTATCCTCTAGAGATCAAAAGTAGAGAAGAAACAAACTTTAATGGCAATCCATCAAATATTTGTGGAGATATTTTTCAGTCTGTAGCAAAAAGTAATGAAGTGACCAACAACGAGACCGTTATCACAATCCCAAGAGGCAAAGTCTGCAAATCACAAAATATAGATACATAAACAATCAACTAAAACCCCAAAAGAAAACAAGACAAATACAAAATGTGCACTGAAGCAACATTTTTCAGTAAACTAGTTAAAATTACTTTTTAAAGGACAAGTTCACAGTTTTTCCATTTCCCTTAAAACAGTAATCAAGCATCCAAATAAACATTGCAATAGGTTTGTCATGCTATAATCATTCCTCCTGTTCATACTGAGCATTAAAAGACAAAATCCACACTCCTCCTTTTTTGCAAAAATGTATTTAAAAGTTTATCTGAAGCTAATATGAAGCTTCAGCCGTCCGAATGAGTCAAATCAAATAGATATCTTTCAACGTTATAGTCTTTTTAGTGCCAAAGTCCCTCTTTATGTTACTATACTTCCACCACAGCTCAACAGGGAAACACAATGTCAAAGTCAATTTTTTTATAAAGCACAATTACAATATCCGAGGTGGACCAATGTGCTAAACAGGCTTAAAAACCACTAAGAACAATAGACAAAAATAATAAGAAAACAATGATGTCTAAAGTAAGTCAAGTGAATGCCGATGAGAAGAGGGTCGGTCTTTAGCAGCGACTTTTCTTCAGTTCTTATATGAACAGATAAACTTCTCCAACCGAGGCAAAAAGGCTCGGTCCCCTCATTTTTACGAGCCGATACATCCAGTGGAAGACCTCAGTGCTTTTCTCTGGAGTACGAGAATATAAAAGTTCAGCTAAAATAAAAGTGGAGCCAACCCTTTTAAAACGTTAAAAACAAGCAATAAAAGTCTTAAAAATCAATCCTGAGCCACACAGGAAGCCAGCGGAGGAGGGAAGCTGATACCAGAGTTATATGATCCCTCTTTCTTTTACTAGTTAAAACACAAGCTGCTGCATTTTGAGAACATATGAGGTTTTTGTTCCTCTTCATGTTGTCCTCCGTCTACACACGGTTGCAGCTTGTCAATTAACTGTGAAGCACTTTGACATTAACCTGTATGAAAGGTGCTTTATAATGAAAGTTTCATTGATTGATTGATTGATTGGGAAAATCAAGTTTTGGACAACAGAACTTGTGTTTATCAAAGGAGCTGTCGGAAATCAAACCAAGATTTTTAACAACAGATCGATTAAAAAATACTAAACCAAAATGAACTGAAAATGTCTTATTTTCATTAAAGATGAGAAAGTTTAAATCCATCCATGTTTTAATGTGACAAAGAGGGAATTTTGCTCTAAAAAAGTCTTTAAATGTGGAAGATTTTCACTTTATTTGATTAACTGCTGAAGATAATTTGTTTCAAGTTTTAAGACATTTGAAAAACTGTGAAACTATCCTTTAAGTCAATAGTTCCCAACCTTTTTTTTGAGGGACCCATATTATTACCATTATAAACTTTGGCTTTTATCTCGTGATATATATTTTTAAACTTTTCTATAGTAATTTAGTTATTTATCTATTTTAAAATAAATGAATAAACTTTTAATGTAACCCTTAAATTAAGTTGTTTTTGTCACATAAATGAATTAAATGCTGACTCATCTATATTTAACACATTAAAATGATCACACCCCTTAAAATCAAGGGCTTGATCTAACGTCAAGCTTCTCAATAATGGACACACATGTAAAAATAACAGGTCAGATCTGCGTTCGGCTGCGTTTCACATCTGATTTCCTCTCTGTTGTTTGACTTTATGAACTGAACTGTTGTATTGTTTGTGTGTGTGTCTGCACTTTTATTATATTTACTTTGTTCCTGAGGGACCTTGGTATGCCGGAGATGTAAACAAAAAGAAAAAGAACATTTTAATCTAATTCAGACCTTAGAATTCACCTTTTTTTGTCAAAGCAAGTCACAAAAAACACTTTTATTTTCCCTCCTGTGGGAACTTAAAACTCCAAAAACAAAAAAGGTTGATTTGCATTGGAAACAAATAAAACTGTTCTACCTCACTGACACACTTTTGATTCTCTTCCCTCAAGAAAAACAAGCTTTAAAAGACTCGATACTGCATTTAATGGCTTGTTAAAAATCAGTTTTTTCGGTAGTGACCTGGGAGCTGAATAGTTACCACACATACCACAGCGCTCCTACGGATCCTTAACAAGTCTTATATTAGATTTCCAGTATTTATAAAAGGTCGTTAAATGTCTTTAAACTCACCATTCCTGCCAAAATTGACCCGCTTTGGTTTGACGGTTTAAAAAGCATCAGGTATAAATTATCACTAAATTCTGTCTTAGACCTTTTAAGCCAACTTTACTCCAACTTTTATAACACATATTATTTCAGACATTAAGCTCAATAAGCCTAATTTCAATGAAACTATCATTTTTAGTTAACGCCTGTTGTCCTGCCTTAAAATGAACCTGAGGGCAACAGGAGGATTAAAAAGTCTTGTTTTTAATTATGGTAAGTCTTCAGTTTTGAGGCAGTGCCTGGTTGCATGAGAACTAATAATAACAGTGTTGTCAAAATTAACAATTCCAAGCAAATTATAATTAAAAATGTCCTTATTTAATTAAAATGCTGCTTCTGCTTTTTTTATTTTTCAAACACAGCGTAACAGTGGGACACACTTCATTGCATTTACCATTAATTTGATGACTTTATGTCATTTTACATTTATTGGAGATACAAAAACATCCTTGTTGTTATTTATATTTATTTAAATTTATATTAATATCAAAAAATGTAAACAAAAGTTCCCGCACACTGTCTCGCTCACTGTTGTTTATTAAGTTACTGTTACGTTTAAGCCTCAGACCTTCATCAGGCAGCATTTCCACACTTTAATATATAAACATAGCACAAAAAGTAAGGAAATTTGAGTTCTTAGCAATTCATCTTATACCGTTGTAAAGCCTGTTTATTTCCCTTTTAAATGGAGCCACATTTGTAAGGAACATGCATTTGTGGGATGAGCAGCAGAGCTGAGTATCTTCTCTGCCTTCTTTGGTGAAGGCAGTGTGATGGTGTGGAGCGGCATCTCCCTCACTGGGAAAACGAGGCTTGTCATCATTGGAGGCAATCTCAATGCAGAGAGATATCAAGATGAGATTCTGCAACCAGTGGCAATCCCATATCTCCAGAGTCTGGGACCGAACTCTATCCTCCAAGATGACAACGCTCGCCCCCCACAGAGCAGGGTTTAGTTGCCAGTTTGTTGTGGCTGTGTATGGTTCTTCCACACACTACTGAGGCTCCTGTTTGTTAAATGAATACATTGTTATATTGCCAATATGTCTTGCTTCTTCAGACTTCAGTCATCCAATCCACCAAACAACACCAAACAAGAGTCAATAGCAGAATAAGCTGTTCAGCATTGGCAGAGAAGATTTGGCACAACCCAAACACTCAGCTCTGCTGCTCATCCCACTAATGCATGTATCTTACAAATGTGGCTCCATTTAAAAGGGAACGGTATGAGATTTATTCCCAAGAAGCATTGTTACAACAAAGAAATGATCTACCAAACACACATTGCCTTACTTTTTGTGCTATGTTTAGATACATACAAGAGCTGACTCAAACATCCAATGAGAGGACATGAAAATCAGGTCTATCACCATTAATATGAGCTACTTTTGTATAGTTAACATCAGCAGTGAAAGAGACAAACGAAGACATTGGAGCCACCTCAGTTACAGGTACTCATACATTCTGCTTTACATACACAATCTTATTCACAAATGGCCTAACTAACCTTGGTTGTGTGGATCTCATTTCAAACTACTAACTGACTCTACTAAACTGCATAAAAGCCACATTTGAAATATTTACTTTTCAGCTGAGCGCCGTGAGGACAGTCAGCAGTAAATGAGACTGAAGAGATCATTGGAGACACCTGCAGCTACAGGTACTCATACTTTCCAATTAACCCTTTAAGACATTTGCCTATAACCAACATGTTGCCCCTGGTTATGTATAACTCATTTCAGACAACATTCTGACTTTTAAGGTCAACAACGAATGGCAGCTCAGCAGAAAACAACAGACAAAACCAGAAAGAGGAATGGAAACTTCAGAAGAGCATGGACAGCTGCACACCAAGTCACACATGCAGTTCCATTTGATACACCTCACATGGATTTAGTCTGTATTTCCTGCTCTGCTGTTATGTTTCCTTGGGAGACATATAATTGCATGTATTATATAAATTCTGTATAAAGATGAACCTATCTTCTGTCAACAATCCCTAAACCCTCTTTTTTACTCTTTACCTTATATGTAGTCACATACATTTCTATGCTTCACTTTATCTCTGTGCCTCATCAGTGTGTAGGGGGAGACCTTCATATACAAATATACATTGTTCTCACTGCTTTAATCTATGAGCGTGTGTCTGTTGGCAAGTAAACATGCTGCAGCGCCCAACGGGTGCATTGTTCTAGTTGGATGAATGGACCATTATATGACGCAATAATAAGTTCCTACTGTTTCACTTTCACTCGTTCACGGATGTAGGTATTAAATAAAGTCCAGATATTATCCTATCAGTCCTAAGGACAGCTCGCTGTGATCGTATAGTGGTTAGTACTCTGCGTTGTGGTCGCAGCAACCCCGGTTCGAATCCGGGTCACGGCAGTTTTTTTTTAAGGATTATTGCTGCTCCTGCACAAAGTTATAAAGAAGTGTTTGATGATGGCGTAGTTGAAGATTATTCACTACAGGCTTTGAAGGAGTTGCTACCTTATAATCACAACAGAGCATTAGAGCAGGTTGTCACAAACTGATTAAATATCCTACAGTAGCATCATCCAAGTGAACAAGGCAACTTTTTTCTTACTTTTGCTCCAATAGGGAAACTGTGTGTATATTATATTGCACCACATATAGTGCATCTACAGTCACCAGCCTCTTTATTAGCTACACCTGTGCAATCTAATTCAGTCCAATACAACAGTTGTGATATAAACTCTACATTTATGAAGTTTAGACATTTTCAGTTTTTGCTGACATTGTCAAAAAGGTGATGATTCTGCTTTTATGTTTATTATTGAGGTCATGAGTATTAATAATTGAAGGGAAATGGGGAAACAGAGTAATAGAATCATTTTGGTTTAGTTTGTCTGAATTTTAATCAGGACCTGAGCTATTTAACTACATTTACTAACCTGATAATGTCCAGGTGTTTTTAATGGTAGATTTGAATCCAAGCCAGGCCTCAGGGTTCGGAGGCTGGTTGAAGATGGTGCTGACCCAGTGCAGAAGGTGGACTCCATTGAAAGTCTCTGTGTAGAGGCAGAGCAGTCCTTCATTGTGGTTCAAGAAACACCCTGATCCTGCAGGACACCGAGCACGACGACTTGTTTCTGTGGATGAAAGCAAAGAGAAGGTGCTGTATTTGATCCATGGAGATAAATATATAATGAAAAAAAAATACATATACATTTATTGGAAATACAAAAACATTGTTTACATATTTTGGATGATGCTACTGTAGGATGTTTAATCAGTTTGTGACAACCTGCTCTAATGCTCTGTTGTGATGATCAGGTAGAAACACTTTCTTCAAAGCCTGTAGTTAATAATCTTCAACTATGCCATCATCAAACACTTCTTTATAACTTTGTGCAGGAGCAGCAATAATCTTTAAAAAAAAATGCCGTGACCCGGATTCGAACCGGGGTTGCTGCGACCACAACGCAGAGTACTAACCACTATACGATCACAGCGAGCTGTCGTTAGGACTGATAGGATAATATCTGGACTTTATTTAATACCTACATCCTGAAAGAGTGAAAGTGAAAGAGGAGGAATTTGTTATTGCGTCATATAATGGTCCATTCATCTGATAACATGTTAACTATACGAAAGTAGCTCATATTAATGGTGATAGACCTGATTGTCATGTCCTCTCATTGGATGATTGAGTCAGCCTTTGTATGTATCTTTATATTAAAGTGTGGAAATGCTGCATGATGAAGATCTGAGAGGCTTTTAACGTAACAGTAACTTAATAAACAACAGTGAGGGAGACAGTGTGCAGAGGCTTTTGTTTACATTTTTAGATATCAATATACATTTAAATAAATATAAATATTAACAGGGATGTTTTTGTATCTCCAATAAATGTATATATCATTTTTTTCATTATATATTTATCTCCATGGATCAAATACACCACCTTCTCTTTGCTTTCATCCACAGAAACAAGTCGTCGTGCTCGGTGTCCTGCAGGATCAGGGTGTTTCTTGAACCACAATGAAGGACTGCTCTGCCTCTACACACAGACTTTCAATGGAATCCACCTTCTGCACTGGGTCAGCACCATCTTCAACCAGCCTCCGAACCCTGAGGTCTGGCTTGGATTCAAATCTACCATTAAAAACACCTGGACATTATCAGGTCAGTAAATGTAGTTAAATAGCTCAGGTCCTGATTAAAATTCAGACAAACTAAACTAAAATGATTCTATTACACCTCAAGAGATAAATAAGTAACGGATTCAGGAACTTGACCTCACAGGACCTGGAGCTAGATCACTAAATCTGCCTGAATCTGTTTCCCCCATTTCCCTTCAATTATTAATACTCATGACCTCAGTAATAAACATAAAAGCAGAATCATCACCTTTTTGACAATGTCAGCAAAAACTGAAAATGTATAAACTTCATAAAAGTAGAATTTATATCAGAGCTGTCGTATTGGATTGAATTAGATTGCACAGGTGTAGCTAATAAAGAGGCCTGTGACTGTAGATGCACTATATGTGATGCAATATAATATACACAATGTTTCCCTATTGGAGAAAAAGTAAGAAAAAAGTTGCCTTATTCACTTGGATGATGCTACTGTAGGATATTTAATCAGCTTGTGACAACCTGCTCTAATGCTCTGTTGTGATTATCAGGTAGCAACTCCTTCTTCAAAGCCTGTAGTTAATAATCTTCAGCTACGCCACTGAGAAACACTTCTTTATAACTTTGTGCAGGAGCTGCAATAATCCTTAAAAAAAACCTGCCGTGACCCGGATTCGAACCGGGGTTGCTGCGACCACAACGCAGAGTACTAACCACTATACGATCACAGCGAGCTGTCCTTAGGACTGATAGGATAATATCTGGACTTTATTTAATACCTACATCCGTGAAAGAGTGAAAGTGAAACAGTAGGAACTTATTATTGCGTCATATAATGGTCCATTCATCCAACTAGAACAATGCACCCGTTGGGCGCTGCAGCATGTTTACTTGCCAACAGACACACGCTCTTGATTAAAGCAGTGAGAACAATGTATATTTGTATATGAAGGTCTCCCCCTACACACTGATGAGGCACAGAGATAAAGTGAAGCATAGAAATGTATGTGACTACATATAAGGTAAAGAGTAAAAAAGAAACCCAATGGAGAACTTGCCATACAAAGGTTTAGGGATTGTTGACAGAAGATAGGTACATCTTTATACAGAATTTATATAATACATGCAATTATATGTCTCCCAAGGAAACATAACAGCAGAGCAGGAAATGCAGACTAAATCCATGTGAGGTGTATCAAATGGAACTGCATGTGTGACTTGGTGTGGAGCTGTCCATGCTCTTCTGAAGTTTTCATTCCTCTTTCTGGTTTTTCAACTACGCCATCATCAAACACTTTATAACTGTGTGCAGGAGCTGTGGTGATCCTCAAAAGAAAACTGCCGTGACCCGGATTCGAACCGGGGTTGCTGCGACCACAACGCAGAGTACTAACCACTATACGATCACAGCGAGCTGTCGTTAGGACTGGTAGGATAATATCTGGACTTTATTTAATACCTACATCCTGAAAGAGTGAAAGTGAAAGAGGAGGAATTTATTATTGCGTCATATAATGGTCCATTCATCTGATAACATGTTAACTATACAAAAGTAGCTCATATTAATGGTGATAGACCTGATTGTCATGTCCTCTCATTGGATGATTGAGTCAGCCTTTGTATGTATCTTTATATTAAAGTGTGGAAATGCTGCATGATGAAGATCTGAGAGGCTTAAACGTAACAGTAACTTAATAAACAACAGTGAAGGAGACAATGTGCAGAGGCTTTTGTTTACATATTTCGATATCAATTTAAATTGAAATAAATATAAATATTAACAGGGACTGGTGTTCCTAATATTTTGTCCCTCTCATGTATGTTAATGGTTTGGACAAAATATTAGGAACACCATTCAATATAATGCACCCTAGTACACCACTATCACCTACTATGACGTCAATAATAAACATAAAGTAAAATGATCACCTTCCTGACAATGTTAACAAAATGACAATGTATAAACTTCATAAATGTAGAATTTATAGCAGAGCTGTTGTATTCAGGGTATCTGCATATTTTTTAAGATCAAATTTAATGACATTTAAGGCTTTTTTACAGACTCTTTAACAACCTGTTAGGAGCATCATTGGTTAAGGTGGTTGTTCAATAGTATGTGCCTTGAATTGATAACATTGAAGCTTAAGGTAGGTCTATACTTATTATATATTATATATATTATAAAAATCACTTCAGAAACTAGTATGTGTGATATATTAATGACCAGAGAAAACATGAATGCATCACTTCTCTTTATCAAATAAAGCATTCAATATTTTTAAGAATAATTAGGTTAGTTAGGTTAGATAGTTAGGTGCACATGAGATCTCATTTTCCACTCCTGCCTGTTCAAGGATTAAAAACGCATTACATTTGATTAGGTTTGAAGTGGGCAGCAGCTCTGTACCACATAAAACATAAAATCCCTGGTTGAATATCACACCCATCCCTCATCTCTCTGTGCTTTTTTTGGGGGGCATTTTTGGCTTTTACTGGACAGTGGTCAGTAAAGAAACAAACAGTTTTCACAGTAAAGCCCTTGTGGTGAGTTTTCATTGCTCAGACTCACTTATGTTGCCTCAGATAAACAGCCGGTCTGTCCGTCTCTGTGTCCCACCACTCCCATCACTTTTTAGAGAGGGCTTCCCTTGACAGCTTCCTCCCCCATAAAAGGAGGCTCCTGTCTGGGCTTTGAGGGACTGCAAAGCCTCCTGGATGACAGATAGATGGATGGATGATGTAAAAAGGAAGAGGAAGAGGAGGCTGTGAAGTAGATGTGTCCTATCTTGTCTTTTTTGGTCAGTCATGAGTGAAAAAAAGTGGAAAAAAACAAAACACAGAAAGTTAAAAGTTGGGCAGGAGGAAACACCCGGGCTGTGAGAGACGGGAGCAATTACTGTCTGAGACGTCATCCACCCCGAGAGAGGGAGAGAAAGGGAGGGAAGGAGAGAGAGAGGGAGAGGGAGAGGAAGAGAGAGAGAGGAAGAAACAGACAGACAGAAAGACAGAGTGCAAGAGAGAGAAAGAGAGAGAGAGAGAGAGTGAGTGAGTGAGTCAGACAGAGAGAGAGAGAGAGAGAGAGAGAGAGAGAGAGAGAGAGAGAGAGAGAGAGAGAGAGAGAGAGAGAGAGAGTGGAGCAGGAAGGAGAAAAATAAAGGAAAGGAAGGAAAACCAAAGGGACTCCTGCACTTCCTCTGGATCCGAGTAGAAGGAGATGAAAGGCAGCAACACACACATAAAAAAAAACCCATATATATATATATGGGCTTACATATGTCCTCCTTAAAAAGAAAAAGCTACAGAAAGAAAGTTACAGACAGTTATATATATATATTTTCTGTAGCTTTTTCTTTTTAAGGAGGACATGTGTAAGGAGCTGCTTCCTTAAATAATAATTAAAGAAATAAGAAGACCAGTGACCTCTTTCCTGTGATAATCAGTGTTGGAGAGTAACTTATTTAATTATAAAATAAATGTGTCATTAAATTACAGTTACTTATGATTGATGATTACAAAGGGGGTTACATCTGAAGTCAGAACTTTAAGATTTTTCTCAGGAGGGTTTTTTCCTATTTTTTAAATATTTATTGCTGTTTTTAATTCTTTGAAATCAATATATGTTTTATATTTTGTAAATAAATCATGACCTGGGCTTATTTGGAGCACACATGGGCTTAAATGGTGTCACAGTACCAATTAAGCCCATGCCAGACTTTTGACTTTGTTCATATAATGTCTTTATTTTATATTCCAAAATCTACATAAACTAATGAATACATTTTATCGACTGATAAATATACAAATCAGAGTGCATCATCATGCTTTTATATGTGCTAAACAAGGTAAAGTTTACTCATACTTAAGTCCATTTCAGTAAGGATTAGTATCTGTTAATGCAGCATCAAAAAACAGCACGGTTGCTATGGTTACCCCTCACTTTATTTCACCTTATGCACTGATTTTTAGCTCTGTGGCTGATTATTTTTTACCTGTTTTCTGTTGATTTTAATGAACACCTGTCGACCAAACGGAGCGGCTCATCAGTGTTTGTCCTCCGGTGGTGTTTCAGAATCGGAGGGTCAGGTGTGGGGCGCCGCGTGAAGGGGTTTACAGCGGGGTTGTGTTTGATAACTGAAGGGCAAAAAATGTTTGAGTTTTAGCTGTTGCCAAATTAATGTTTTTCATGTGGAAACAATAAACATATTGCGTGTGCTTTCATGCTGTGAGAGGAGACGAGGAGTCAGTTCAGAGAGGAAAAAGGTATGAAAGGAAAGAAAAAAGGGATGCTGTTAATTTCCCCAACATTGTTAGTTGTTGACTGAAATTAAATTACATTTTTAATTATGTGTCTACTTCCAAAGTGTGGAGTGACAGTATAAAATGAAATGTCAGTCCAGTATCACCAAAATAAAACATTTCAAACTAATTGCTTCCTTTTTTCTAAGAGGATAAAACTCTGAACATGTTGACACATTTTCCATCCATGTCCGTCCATGCCTCCATAACCAAACCTACCATCACTGGAAACCCCTCAAAGCTTTTGGTGCAACCAGGGTATTATAGTTAACGAAAACGAAAACTAGCAGTGAAAAAATTATTTAGTTAACTGAAATTTAAAAAAAAAAAAGGAAAACTAAAAAAAAACTACAATGTAAAACCAACTTAAAAAAATAAAATTAAAAACTAATAAAACATTTCATAACTATAATAACCCCGGGTGTAACACTTGTATGCCATGTTTGCTGTTATCGACTTGCAGCAGAAGTTTTAATGACCAGATTTTGTAGTTTCACTGTGTGGGTGAAGCCGGTTTTTGGAGCTTTGTGAGTCTAGATTAGGTCAACAGAGTCCTCTCAGGTTGTATCTCACACACACACACACACACACACGCACACACACACACACACACACACACACACACGCACACACACACACACACACACACACACACACACACACACACACACACACACACACACACACACACACACACACACACACACACACGCAGAGCTGTAATCATTCCCCATGCTGATCAATAAACCTGATAAGAACTCCATCCCGCCAGCTGGCAGTGACTAATGCTTCTCCTGAGGGTCAGAGAGAGAGAAAGAGCGAAAGAGAGAGAGCGAAAGAGAGAGAGAGAGAAAGAGAGATGACCAACCATCTGTATCTATCAGACAGAAATCATAAAAACAACAGTGAAATGTGCCAGTTGGACTTTCTGTTGCTGTTTCCACATTTATAACATTGGCTTCATCAGTCTATTGTATACTGTGAATAATCTTTTTAGGCTCAGATCTTAAAAAAGACTCAATACTCAAAATTTAAAGCTATACAATAAAGCTGACGTAGGCAAATTTCGCCCTATAGAGAAAAAATATTTGTCCCTCTGATGAAAATCCTGACTTTTATATTTTACGTCAAAACTTTAACATCATTTTTCCACAAATCTACAAGTAACAAAATAAACACAAGGCTCCTCTAAATCCTCCTCCTCTAATCATCATATATCTTTGTTGCATCTAATCCGGCCCCCCGACGCCAGCAGAGGCATTAAAACTGTCATGCTGTCTGCACAGGTAATCATGCCGAAATTAAGTCCAATAAACCTTTAAGAAATGAAAGTTTAATACGTGAATTAAAACTACTTTTGGCTAATGGAAGAGAAATGCTGTATTAATGCCTTTTTTTTTTAGATACAATCTTTAACAGTGTTGTAAATCAGTTTAATTCTTAAATGGTTTGGTTCAGAGTTAAAAAGGTCAGGTTCATAATTTAAGTCTGTTTTAAAGCAGCAGTCAGGTTGTTAAAGGATCTTCAAATGTGCTTTCAGTGTAAAGTGATGGAGGGTGTCCACATAGTTATTCAAAAGCAGATGTAAAGCTTATATTCAGCTTTTGCAGTCTGAGTTAGTCAAATCAAGTGGATATCTGACACATTTATAGTCTTTTTAGCATCAAATTGCCTCTTTGTTTTTCCCTGTTGAACTGTGGTGGAAGAATAATAAAAAAAAGAGGGACATCCTAAACCTGTCCTTAAAATCTCTCAACAACTTTTGTCTGGACTTTTGTGAAGTTTCTAGATAGAGAGAGGATAAACTCTGGTGACTTTGGTGATCTCTGTATATAACTTTCCCTACACTTAACTTTACGACCAAAATACCTGCAGAAATAATCCCATCAGCCTCAATTCTACTTTGTGTTTAGTGCTAATTAGAAAGCCACTAGATATTTTCCCCTGAGCCTCCCTGAGTGACTGCAGGAAAAAGCACGACCCTCCCTCCTCTTTACATAACCATAATTTTTATTATTATCATCACACCAAGTGTAGGTATTATTAGAGAATATAAAAAGCAAGCAACAACTGGCCTTTTCCTGCCACTATGTTTAATCATTACATATTGTTCATATTCTACACCCTCACAATATGTATATGTATAAAAAGTGTCTAAACCAAATTTTGAACCACATATCTGTTTAGAAAGCATCAATGACTCATGTGAATGATCAATAAATGTGTGATTAAACCTTGATTAGTGCTTCAGAGAACAGAGAGAGTGTATTTTTTAGGTTTTACATCATTAATTTTTGGAGGAAAAACATCTACTATCACACAATATCATGTCCTATTTAACCTAAGACATGAACATATTACATCAATAAGCAATAATGACTGAAATGTTATTTTATTCAAAGTGATAGCCTAAATAAGGGTCAAATATAACCCAGAACAGCCTCAAAAAAAAGCACCTGTATAAAATTTCAAAATATTTAAATGTTTGTGCATTTTGGGCCAATTTAGGAAAGGTCATCAAATTTCAGGGTAAAATAAAATGACATTTGGGGTGTTTACAGCTGTCAAATGTCAAAATGGGTCAAATTTGGCTAATGAACCGTGACTTTTAAACTTTGTTGGGCTCTGACTGCTACAAAACTTCATTTACAAACAAGTTCAGGTCTTAAATTAAAATAAGATGCTAGCTTAGTCCAACTTTTGTAAGGAGCAAACAGCTGGAAGGAGTTATCACCAAGACAAACATCTCATTTCTTAAGCAAAATGCAAATCCTCCTTATAATCACTCAAGTTGTGTGCACTTCATCAGGATAAAGATGCATGACAGCAGCCCTCCTATTACAAAAAACTAACACTGTTTAATTATACTACACATCAGCTGGCACAGCGGCCATTATACGATTTTATAAACTTACCTTTTTAGTGGAAAAGCCTTTGTTTTCTGCTCCAAACTAACTGTTTGTCTTCCTTTTGCCAATTAACTCCAACTTTTCATTAAAAAGTTCATCTTGAAAAACGGTTAGCAACATACAGTCTATGTTAGCAACGGTTACTTCCGGTGTTATGGTTTAACTGGTGACCGTGTTAACTGGTGACTTTCTCCTCGATGCCTTTAATTTAATCCTTTTTAAATTTCATCTGTTTAATATCTAATAATTTATGTTAGTTAAATTGTGTTCAGAGGACTCATTCACCTCTCCTAATGTAATGTAATGTTATGTAATGTGAGGAGGTCACCAGTTAAACCGTAACACCTGCTGGTTTGACCGTAGTTGGGGCCGCTTCATTTCTGTGCGCTTGTGCCAACAAACACGTAAAGGCGAAGTCGGGAGAACTGTTTAATGGAGTCTAACAGTGGACAGGAGCTAATTTTATGTAAAACTGAGCGACATTCATCAATTATGCCGAAATTTGGCGATGGGCTGCTGCTGGCTACCATAACTTTCAAAAGGTTTGTAGACTCCGCCCACTCAACATGCTACAGGTGTACACAGCGGACTGAACTTGCCATGCGCTAAACATAGCCCGCCCATTTAGAATGGAAGGCATAGTTGTGATTGGTCAATTCAACTGTCATTTGAAATTCCTCTATAAATTATAGCTGAACAACCAATCACAGAGCTGGAAGCAGTTTTTTCGATCTAGCATCTGTGAAGTAGAAACATTCTGATTGGCTGAGAAAATGGCTTTATTTTATTTAACCCTTCACGTTCTAACACAAATTAGATAGATAGATAGATAGATAGATAGATAGATAGATAGATAGATAGATAGATAGATAGATAGATAGATAGATAGATAGATAGATAGATAGATAGATAGATAGATAGATAGATAGATAGATAGATAGATAGATACTTTGAATGGTTTATTTCATCAAGAACATTTTGTGAGTCCCGTCGCCATACAACAGTTAAACACTTAATTTGATAAGAAAAAGAAAGTATTAAAAATGTTGAAATAATAAACAAAATGCAACCATTTAAAGTCACTGTGACAATGTTTGCAAGCATTTAGCCTCACTGACACTCAATAGTCTTATAGAGCTGCTGAAATGCCTGTAGCTTCTTTTTAGTCTTGGTAAATGGCAATAAAAGAGAAAAGAGAAAAATCTTGTACAAAATATACAGACAGTATTGGTGTATCTCTCCAACATATTTTAGTCTTGACTTCTTCACTTTTACTGCTGCAAGCCCTGCTCACATGATGGCATTTAAAAATCAATCATTACTCTGATATTCAAGTCTTTTTTCCCTCCTGTTTGACATTCACCTCCTTAATCTGGTGAATCACTGCGTTCCACCTCAGTGAGCAGATTTGTATTAATCCTCTGCTCGTCAGCGGCAAGGAGGGCTGATGTGACAATGAAGGCTAACTCCTCAAATAATAAAATGGATTAAATATACATTGCATAGATATCACCGTCTCAGCAAATACCTCGTACTCATTTCTTTCCACAATCACAAAGAACATCTAATTATTCATTTTCACTCGGCTCTCAAGAGCTCATCTACATCAGCTTCACTCTCTCTGAAGGCAGCAGTCTGATTACTGTGATAATTCTCTCTCTCTCTCTCTCTGCTCGATACACATACAAATAACACTGCAAAACTTAAATATCAAGGTACAGTGGAGAAACATTAAGTATAAACTCGAATAAGCATCTGTTCTGCACTGCGACAAAACCCCATGACTCAAACTTGAATAACAATGAAATCACTTTTATAGCAGTAATTAACTTGAACTTGACACAGTGTGTTTGTGCTGTATTTTTCCTCATTACTCTGTGTCACACCCCCAATAACAACATGCTGTAAACTCATCAACTGAGTGTTGCTGAGGTTTAGTTTAGTTTAAATGTATTCAGGAGAAACAATTCAAGTTAGTAGTAAGTAAAGTAAAGTTTGGTGACACAGTTGAAAACAATGCATCGCTTCCAGATGTGTTTTAACCCTTAAATAGGTAAGAGTGGAAAAGTAGATGAGAAAAATAAAATCCTAGTTATCTCATGTGCACCTAAGTAAAACATTTCCATAAATATAGTTTTAAAATACTTTGTGTATTTGGATTTTTATGAGCTCTATTTGATAAAGTGAAGTGATACATTCTTGCTCTCTCTGGTCGTTAATAACACACATACTAGTTTCTAAACTGAGTTTTAGCATTTATATCAAAGTATAGACCTACTTCAAGCTTCAATTCTACCAATCTAGTCCTACCAATTCAAGGCACATACAATTGAACAACCACCTCAACCCAATCATGCTCCTAATAGGGTGTTAAATAGTCTGTATCTCCTGGTGCACGTTGCCTGTTTAAGGGTTAAGATATATATAAAGAAATAAAATAAAAATAAAAATAAAAACCTCATTAAGAACGTTTAAAATAACATCTCCTCCTTCTTCCTCATTGATAAACCCTGGAACTATGATTATGCTTATATTGTTTACTTGAAAAGATCAACTACTCGTCACATGTTGTCTCCTACTTCACTGCAAAGTCCAAAGATGCTCACCGGACCACGATTGGCTCCAAATGCTCATACATTCACCCCAAACTTAGATTTCTCAGAAACTTTCCTCCTCCTGCAGATGAAAGATGGAAAACAAACTTCTGCACAGAGGAGCTTAAACATCCGGCTGAAAATTGCCTTGCAAATGTTTTTAAGAGGATGGAAGTACAGTCAACACATTTGTTAGACCTCAAGAAACACTAAGCCCTATAATTAAGCTGCTAGTGGGACTGATTGTTTAATTGTGTACTCAACAAACATGATAGGCTATTCAGTCTTTTTTCCAGTATTCACCTACATATATATACTTCTACTATCCATTTTCTGCATTGTCCATCACTTTTCACATAACACTCAACAAATATAGCCCAAAATAATGGATGTGGATGTCCAGTTCCTGTCTCGTTTGTATTATTTTTAATGTCTTTTTATTTCTTCTTCTCTCTCTTTTCCCTTATCTCTCTCTCTCAACCCCAGTCGGTCAAGGCAGATGGATACAGCCCGGTTCTGCCTGAGGTTTCTTTCCTTTAAAAGGGAGTTTTTCATCACTGCTGTTGCCAAGCGCTTGCTCATGTGGGATTGTTGGGTCTCTTTGAATTTGATTAAAGGGTACAGTCCAGACCTGCTCAATGTGTAAAGTGCCTTGAGACAACTTTTGTTGGGATTTGGCACTATATAGATAAAGATTGATTGATTGAACATAGTCAAAAACTGTTTGCCTCCTTCCATCAGCAACACCTGTGATTAAATGGCTTGAACTTAAATAACCTGTGACCATCTAGGCTTATACTATGTACCCCCCTAGTGTTTGGGAGGAACATTACATTTAACCCAAATCAAATACATGGCTCCTACAACACAATAACAACAAAAAAACAACTGTTATTTACAAGAAAACTCCACTGGGTGCCTTTAAGCCTAATGTTGTTTCTGATGTAACATTTTAATCATATGCCAAACCATTAGAGACAATGAACATCACATATGAGATCTGTTGAATTTGAGCAACTTGTTTAAAGTTAGAAACTTACTTTTTTATGGAATATATTAAATTAAGATTGTTTATATTCTCAAAAATACTTTTCCTCCTAATTACTGACATGAAGATGAATGAATTTCTTATTTCATGTTGTTTGGCTGTATAGAAGCATGCAGCCTGCTGACTGTCCCCCCTACACTCACTGATTCATTATGCATGGAGGCCTAGATTCCTATGTAGAGAATGAATAAATGCATCATGTTTAAATTATTAAACTGTGACAAGACCTGCATACCTAGAGCTGATTGGTTGTTTACGCCCAACGATGTAGAAGTTAGGTAAATAAACCAACTCATTACACAATCTTGGGACGTCCTGGACATCCTGACGGGGGTTTTAACTCATCTCGATGCAGCACAACAAACACGAGGCCGGTGACACATGGAGACGCCAAGAGGAAGACCAAGATTTCCATGAATTAGGAAAAACACCGATGAATTAAACATCACAGCGGCTTCGGCTCCTGAATTCCTGCCATCGCTGTCTCTCCGTGTTTAGGAGTAGGACACACAAGAATTGGTCTATGCTGGAGATTGACATAGATTCAGAAAAAAAATAAATCACTGCTAAAACTGACAAGGGCATCAGCTCCATCATAACAGGAAGTTTCCGGGCAGAGCTGAGTGGGAGGCTGGCTGCCGTCGTTGCAGGAATGAAGACATAAAAGACAGATATGCTCAGAATAAATGAAGAGAAGAGAGGAAAGGCTCATATTAGTGTTTAAAAAGTCACACAACACAACACAGGAAGGTCATGATTAGGGTCTATTTCCAGATTTTTTTTTAAAAGATTACAGTCATTACAGGAATTATCACATCCTCACTTTATAAAAAGAAAAAAAAGACATCAGGAAAATAAAACTTGAAAATGAAAATCATTGAATCAGTTTGATTTTTGTAGCATATTTTCATTACATTACATAGAAAATTTAAAGTATTCATTTAATTCGCAATATTTCTTGAACATAAATCAATAAAAAAAAGTTTCAGGTTTGCTTCTCGCAGTCCATTTGTGCCTTGTTTTTATAAATCCTTCATGCACAGCATTTAGCTTCCTTCAGTCATCAAAACAGCTGAAATTACATCAACCGGCTTTATAAAGACAAAAAAACAAAACATAACAAAACTCAACATGAAAAATAAAAAAAGCAAGATCATTTTTTTCTTTTTTTAAATCAAATTCAGACGCAGCTAAATAAAACAGATTGCCATAACTAGATAGATTCTATGTCTAAATATTAAATCACTTTCCTTCATTTCTTAGAGCAAGAACCAATTTGCATATTCACAGATATTGTAAAAAAAGAAAGAAAAAAAGTGATATTTTCATAAAATGTACACCACCGTTCCTTCATCAGAAAGTACAAAAAGATATCTACTTTAGTGTTTTTTTTATAAAGTAAAAATGATGACAGTTTGTTTTTTCTCCTCTTTTTTTTCTTCTTTTCAAAGATGATTTTGATAAAAAGAAAACAGCCTCCAGCAGCCACTCAGTGTCTTATTGCATTTGATTAAATACAAGCAGCTGCAGACTGATTGTGCATGTGTGCATGCGTGTATGTGTGTGTGTGTGTTTGTGTGTGTGTATGTGTGTGTGTGTGTGTGTGTGTAGTTTTGTTCAGTCAGGTCAAAACTTCTCTTCTACCTGGTTCATCCAGGTGTGGCAGTTACATCTGTGCTGAGTGACAGAAAAAGGCTCGTCACCTGTAAAAACTCACCTAAAAGTCATCCTCACATATATTTCTCAACTTGAAGACAGATTGATGTCAAAGTCAAAAATTCTCCTCAGTAAAAAATAAACCAAAAAAAAAAAAAAGTTCAAACATTCAAAACATGAAAAATACAAGATCTTTGTGAAGGATTGATTGAAACGTCCAAACTGTTAAAGTCAAGATGTCTCTCACTGTCACTGAAAGTCATATCTCTACCTCTGGTTGCTTTAGCACATTCATTTTCATTTGCTACCTTATGTTCAATGCATTTTTTTATTATAAAGGGTCAGTTCACGTAATATCAAAGTGTCGAGCCATGCAGATAGTAATTTCCTGATTTTTTTAGCTCTCTATCAACGTCTTTCCTAATCTAAAATAATCCACAGACATCTGATAAATGACTTAATGCTGAAGGTAATTTAAAGTTAAAAGTAGTCACAGTAAAAGGCTGAGATATGCTCGATAAGAACTAGTTTATACGTGTTGTCAGACCTCGTTGAAGGTAAAAGTGTTTAAAGCTGTTCTGAGGTGGAGAGAAAAAGCCTTCAGTCATAGAGAGAAGTAGGAGATACTAGGGAGACATGATCATTTTAAAAATGGGGATAACAGCGTGCATTTTTCAGACAATCTCTCCTCTTGACATTCAGGATGTTGCACTTGTTGAATAAAAAAAAGGAGCCTAAGAGAGACATTCAAACCCTGCTTATTTACTTACGGTCACACTTTGGTTTAAGTATACTGGCACTTAAATGTCTGTGGAGTAACTGTAACACACACAAAGAAACGTTCATGATCTCAAATCTTCAGCACACAAACTCTGAGCTCTCTGTGGATTTTTTAATGTGGGTTAAAGGTAAAAATTATGTCTTTTTAAAAAAACGTTTGCGTGAACTGAACCTTTGATAGTTTGGCTCTTGTTGTGACATCCGCTGCACAGCTTTAAAATAAACTGAGGGGGGATGTTTCAAGACACTTGTACTATAGTGTGTAAGACGGAGACAGACACAGAGATGGACTGAGATAAAGATAAAGTGAGACAAAGCTTCTTTTCTCTCAAACAGCTCCACATTCCTCTCATTCTGCAGGGCTCAACCAGACCACAACAACTACAGCTGGATCTGTGTCCGTTCGTTTGTGTCTTCTGGGAAATTTCTGCTGGTTTCTGAGGTCAGGAAATCCCTATAAGGACACAGCGGTCATTTAGAAAGGCTACTTCAGGACCTCGAAGGGGGAAAAAAAGGTCATTTCTTGTGCTAAAACAACCAGGGCAGCTTGATCCGGCTCCTTCTACTCCCATTAATGTCACTCCTGACTCACTACTATAAGTCTGAAGGATGTGAATTACCACTAAAATATTAGACGTTAGATGTTTTAAATGCTTTGACTTTGGTTTTCACTTTTTCA
The DNA here is from genome assembly GCF_963691925.1 of Scomber scombrus. Lineage (NCBI taxonomy): Eukaryota > Metazoa > Chordata > Actinopteri > Scombriformes > Scombridae > Scomber > Scomber scombrus. The sequence goes on along the minus strand of NC_084977.1, from coordinate 29,126,598 downwards.
TTAGCAGATGAAGTAGAAATAAAAGACAGAACTACAGTCTCTTCTGCATGAATTATTGCTTCTTATTTCACTCAAAACAGCTTGTTTAAAAAAAAACAACAATATGACAAAAGCAACCTGTCTTGACTGAGCTGCTAATTTATGTCTTTGGTCTGTCACTTAATGATCCGCTCGATAAAATACACTTCTTTAATCTCTCTCTCTCTCTCTCTCTCTCTCTCTCTCTCTCTGTTGAAAGCTCATTATCTCGCCTTTGTTTCTCTCAAAAATCAACTTTTCTCAAGCCTGCCCTCCACATGCCGCCCGTTAATCCATCTGTCCATCCATCCAGGCTCTACGTCAGGGTTTTGTTGTGTGTGGGGGGGTAATAAGTACTCACTTTCAGTTCAGCCACTTCAGGAAAATGATTTTTGTCAGCAGCAAACATCTGGAAGCGACTCTTTAACTAGCTTAGATGTCATGTAAATGACCTAAATGCTGTCCTAAATTGTGCTTTTATTTTTATTTGCCAATTAAAGGCGTTTGTTAAGGTTGTCAAGATACTAGAATTTTAGATTTTGATAGACATTAGATTAAAAAAAGATACTCAAAACTCTTTATACCATGACAAAGAGGGAAAAAAAGTCCTTGGCACATTTAAAGCCACAGGTTGATTTTCTTCTGCATTAATTCATCTGTGCAGCCTTGGATTAAAAACATGATTTTAGATCCTGATAGATTTATAACTTTTACTATACTTTTGACGACTTACGCTGTGTGATTAATTGGTAAAGTTTTGTTGTTTTTTGATTGTGACATATCTCATATTTCACTGAAAAATACATTTTCTAGGATGACTAGAGAGAAACATCTGCTTTTCAGATGGATTTTATGGCTCTGCACTGTTTCTTGCTGCCGGAGGCCACCGTTTAATACTAGAAAGGGTTTTCAGGTGGAGACGGGGGGAAATGCTAAATAGATGCTGTTTATGCTGGACTCCCAAAGTTTACCAAAAAACAACTTGAACACCTGAAATCTCCTGAATTTTGCACAATTTATATTTCATCATTTACTTTCACAAGTTGTTATGCTTCTAGTATTCAAAATAAATAACCATGACATCCTAGATTTCTTTTTTTAATCTAAAAATACACATATTGATCGGGTGAATGATCAGTATTCTACCTCGCTGAGATTAAATCACAATCTTTGCCAAAGGCTGCTGCAGAGGGGGACGAGTTCAACAACTCCTAGAGGACCCAAAAAAACTCAAATTTTTTTTTAATATGGATGAAGTCAGGGGCCAAAAGGCTTCCAGTCATGATCAAACTCTGACGCTTGTGTGTTCTCTGTAAGGAGACTGCTGGCAGCTGCTTGACATTTACTACCGGCTGAACTGAAAGTGAACCTCATCCCACCCCCCCAACCCCCCATCCCCAAAACCATCACCCTCACCATCTTTAACACATCCACATTCGATCAGTATCTCTCACTCGCTTCCTTCTTCTTCCTCTTCCTCTTCTCCTTCCGAGTCTTCTACATTCAGCTTTACACTGATGGAAAGGTCTAAATACGCTGAATATAAATTACACAGCAATATGAGCTGCAGTGGCTTTATTGCAGCAGCTCTTGTATAGCACTACACTAAACTTATGATCCACAAAACGTCCCTTTAAATGGATCATACATGTTGAGTAAATTCATACTGATATTGTAATGATATGAGTCATATATATAGATTTATATACTGTATATAGAGAGAGATTTTTTTTAGATGTAAAGTAATAATAATTTGTGTTTGTTGCGCTTCCCAGTGATTCATTAACAGGATTTCATTACATTCAGTGTTGCATTATCTGGTAGTTATTGCATTACTAAAGCAGACATTTCATAAAACAACTAAAACATGTAAATAAACTATAATAATAAAATTATGATTCTCGATAGCGGTGAGTTTTCTGGTTACAATGTTAAAATCTTGATGCACCCTCCCAACCTTTCACAACACTTTCAACCCATCATCTTCCTTCTTTCTTTTCTTGCTGCTTATTTATCATCCGGTGCTGGTCAGCTTTGCTTTGATATCATTAGAAAAGGAGCTGGTGGTGTCCGACTGACCCTGAATCAGTCATGTTTTTTGGAGGGTCAGATCTGTTTTTAACACCATGATCTTTAAACTCGTCCACACATCTAAGAAGCTGCTAAAAAAGTAAAAAAAAAAAGAAGAGATCTGGCCCCCAGCACTTGTTCCCTTTTCCTAAAGTAAAGCCTGGAGCAGGGCGAGTTATATATTTAAAAGTGGCGGTGAATATTTGATCCGTGGTGCTTTTTTTTTTAGTGGAAATCAAATGAAAAAGTTCCAAACTTGTTGAATCATACTGAAGTGGTTCCTGCTTGTTACTCGTTACTCGAACGACAGCAGGTCCGGGTGGTGTTCTCCATCTTCAGCGCTCACCCCGTTGCCTTTTGGGCCGCCGTTCCCCAGCAAGACCTCCTCGCCCAGGCTGATGCGACAGGGAGTTTTCCCCGAGCGGGGGGTGGAGGCCAACCTGGAGTCTGGCCCCGGCGCTTTCTGCCAGACGTCGCAGGGTTTGGCTCTTGGCTCCAGCTGTGGTGGATCCTTGTTGATGAGGTCTGGCACAGAGAGCTGGAGCTGATGCTGAGGTTCCTCTGAGCCTCCGTCTGTGCGTTTATCTTTCACATCATCTTCCTCTCCTCCGCCAATCACTCCGTCCACCTTTCCGTTGCTCCCCGTCTGCTCTGACTCAGCGGTGACTTTCTTCTCCGCCGGGCCCAGAGACGTGGTGATATCTGTCAACCTGTTATCCAGCTCATCTTCCTCCCTGTCGCCCGGCTGCTGCTGCTGCTGCTGCTCGACGCTCCTCGGCTCCTCCTTGACGATGAGAGGAGTCTTGTTAGGGGAGGAGAGGAAGGTGGAAGAGTCCGCTGGGGGGTCCGGAGAGGAGACCACCGGGTCAGAGGAGATCATCATGTCTTGGGTGGTTTTCAACGCCCGGGGGAGACGCTTCTTTCCCGACGGGGGCGGCGGGTCCAGGCGAGGGAAGGAGTCGAAGGAGGAGATGTGACTGGAAGAGAGGATGAGGAAGGTGGAAACAAGAGAAACTTTATTTATATAGCACCTTTCATACAGACTAGTGCAGTTCAAAGTGCTTTATAATTAGTTGATTAACAAGCTGATAATGAGATAAAACAAGTGACAACAGTGTTTGTTTATTTATGAATTGTATGAAGTTTCAGTTTAATTGGATTTTGGTTACACATTATTTTACAGGTCCCTTAATTTTTATACTGACTTAGTGAAAGATGTCTCAGTAATTTGCAGGTATTCATGCAGGTTTATTTTTAGGACATTTTTTTGTTGATTAGTCGGTTTAGTTGATTTTTTTTAAAGGAAATATGTTAATATATTGTTTGGCACACAACATAAAAAAAAATAAAAAATTGTTTCTGTCTGTTATTATTTACCAGCTAAACCAACTTAACACTTTTTTTCCATTTTTAGATATTGTTTGTGGTACAATTGTACCACATTGCACCATCCTGTCTGCAAAACTAATTTCCAGGAAATTGCAATAAAATTGTTAGAGTGTTACCTAAAGGTTTTTTTAATGCAAAAACGTCTCGTATGGATGAGGTGGCAACACATTTGAGAGGGTTCATACCTGCACCTGTCCACCAATTAGGGTTAAGTGTTGAGTGATGGAGCATGTGTGCAGGGTGGAGGACAGATGGAGGGGAGAAAATACCAAAAATAACTACTTTTAAGACTTATGAAAACTCTAATGGCTCCTTTGTGTTCACTCATAGCTCAAGCTGTTACTTACAATGGCAGAAAATCACCATGGTAACGACATCCAAAGGTGGTAAGAGACAAGTTATTATTACCGCTGTGCGATCTTTAACTGTGGCCGACAGTGACGCACACAATTACATTTTAGTTCAAGAAGCACGGCTGTGATGTGCGAGGATATTAAGATGCTATAAGATTCATGTTATCAAGAGAAAACTACAAAGTATTTTGGAGGTAGTTAACTTTTCTGTCCTCATGTATTTATACATAACGTCATTAATAATTAAAATACAAGAATAAAACTTGATTAGATGAAGGATGAATGAGGTCATGCTCCTTTTATTTACAGTTCTAGTCTAGACGCCTAATCTCTGCATCAAGGTTTCAACAGCGAGAATCAGTCAGTGATTACATTTAAAGACTTTTAGGCTGGTGATCCGGCAAAAGCTTCACAGATCATAGATGGCAAATTAAAGTAAATGTATCCACAGTCCAGTAAATGGAGACAAATGGGAGCTGAGCTGCTGAAAAATGACTTTTGCTTGACTGATTTTTGGTTGGAGAGACAACAGATCAATGCGTCTGGAACAAATCCCCCAAACACAGACACACATAAACAACCCGGAAAGTATGAGCGTGTCTTTATTAGTGTACGTGTGTGTAATGAATAGACAGTTAGAAGCTATTTCCATTTTGACTGAATAAAAAGCTGAAATAAGTCTAGACAGAAAATCTGTCTCATTCAATTTCAGGTGTGTCACGGGTGCGTCTCTGCTGTGTCATTATTAATTTAAAAAACACATTTCACAGGCAGAAAAACTTAAATTATTCACCTTTTTCTGACCCAGTGTCTAATTTATAGTGACTGGCAGTTCTTACACAGGTCACTTTTTATTTTTTACCCACTATTAGATCATGTCTTTGAGGTGGATTTATCATTAAGTCGAATTAAGCTGAAGACAGATTTATTTAGTAAGAGAGGTCAAATGAAAACTAAACACACTGAGACAAACCAGCAAACTTTGAGTCACAAGTAATTCATTTCGGAGATTAAATGAGTCACGTTCATTTCATGATGATCCTGGATTTAGGATTAGTGTTAAAATTAAGAGTATTAGCTAACTTTAAACTGTGTATATAGAAGTAATTTCCACATGAATACAGAAGAAATATGTGTGTGTGTGTGTGTGTGTGTGTGTGTGTGTAGGTGTGTGTAGGTGTGTGTGTGTGTGTGTGTGTGTGTGTGTGTAGGTGTGTACCTGTTTGCAGTAGTCTGGTTGATTTGGTCCATGCAGCTCCACACGGCACCGGCATTCTTGTTGACCTCAGTGACCCCGATGTCTCCGAGGTGGTTTGGCTCCTTTCTTCTCAGCAGGTCATTGACCTAAAAAAGGAAGGAAAGAGGGAAGATGAAAGAATAGAAATACTTTCAAGTCAGTTACATAATTAAACTAACACCGTCCTGCACCTGCCCAAACCTTCATACAAGGGTTGGTGATGTTTTTTTGTGTCCATGTGGTTTGGTCAAATTTTAAGGGGTTAAAATGTGAAAATAAACGTATGAATAACTCGCACACATTCTTTTTGTGTGGACTCAGCATCAAATTTCTGCTTTTAATCCATTGTGAGAGAATATATTAGAGGATTATGGCAAAAATGTCTAAGTGGTGTAACCATAAAAACTTTGTACCAAATATTTCAACTTGCTTAAAAACAGTAAATTCTCAATAAAACATCATATCAACTAGTTTGGCATGATCTTACATTATAACTTTTATATTAAATAAAGGTAATGGAATACAATTGTTCTAAATATTACATTTCATCTGGGGAAGCATGGAGATCAGGAAACATTTCATATTTAAAAAAAATATTTGTATGAGTGGAGTCCACTTAAATACACTGTAGGTGGATAAAATATTTAATGTTTATCTTTTGTGGTTACACCATTTGACATTTTCAGTCTTACTTTTGGTTAAATGGTGCAAATGTCATTTCAAATGACATAAAACCAATAAAAATACAAACTGGACATTTGAACAAACCTGATGCTGCTTTTAAGACTATCTTTTAAAGATATTTTTGAATTGCTCATCTTGCCAACACTTATTTGTCACTGACCCACAACTCATATGTCAAATGTTAAAAGCATATACTTTATACTGTATTTCTGCTTGGTTGATGCTAACCTTCGCCCCGACAGCCTTGCCGAGGTTAATGGCGTTTTTCAGCCTCTGCTGGCCTCCGGAGGACGGAGAGTCGATGGAGTTTGTGCTCAGGTTGGGATTCGGTGACGCCGGGGTTCGTCGGGTTGAGGACTGGCCTGTCCTGGAGGTCTGAGGACTCTGCTGCTGAGCAGTGGAGTTCTCAAACATACTTTGATCAACTGGGAGAAACGAGAGAAGAGAGGAGAGAGGAGAAAGAGAGAGAGAAAGAGAGAAAGAGAGAGAGAGAGAGTTAGATGAATGTACTGCAGTATGTGGACAAAAAGTATCTTTTAACAGCACACATTGCAAAAGCAGCAGACTTTGCTTCAAGCATAAAACAATACAAATGGGATGTTTACTCTGGGAATGAGATGCACATCCTCCATTTTTGAGGGAAAATGAAGGGAATACTCCACTGTTGTGTATTCAGCATGATGCTAAATACACTACTTCTGTGTGATGTTATACCTCTCATCATCTTTTCTGGAAGAAGCATACTCAGCAATTTTTTGGTGAATAAAGGATTGTTTGGATCACACTAAGCATATGGAGTAACAGCGGAGAAAAGGATAAAGCTGCAAACGTAGTTTGAAAGGTGTCTTTGAACTTTTATGTAGTAATACATCTTAACTGCTGTGAATCAAATCCAAGCTGATTACAGCTCGGATTCACAGCCGTCCCTCTGTGAAAAGAAGCAAGCTGCTAAAACTTTTCAGAGCTTGAAGGGTGGAGGATTCCTTTAAGTAAAAGTCAAAATGTTTCACTCTGCAGTTTTGCATCAGCCGGGTAAGATTAATGGGTTTCATGAGAGTTCATACAGTACAACAAAGCAGAGCAGTACAGTAACACTGTATGTAATAAGCAAGCAATAATGCTTTAAAACAACATTTAAAGCAACGGTCATGATACATGCATATAAATAGCAATAACACCAATGAAAATGAAACAGGAATGGAGCAAAAGGCAGGATCGGAAACAACAACACATACAGTAAAGGGAAGCTCAGGTTTGTTTTCAATCCACTTAAGATGGAAGATCTTACCTCATGGGGGAGAAACGTTTCTCGGAAAGCATTTAATAAGACACAGAAGTATCACATTTCAGATCATTTCACCTCTACAGTAGTAGATCACTGAGCTGATTTGCTCAGTCACAAAAAAATGCTGCTGAATCATGATCTATGAGGGTAGAGCACAGCCTGGAGCTGCATATGCATATCTGAAAGATGCATTGTCTCGGCCAGATAAATGGAGAGAAAATATCGCCACTCGGGATCAGACGGAGCGTCAAAATCAAACACAACGGATGACCTTGACTTCACTTTGCAGGCACGAACATTTTATTTACTGTCTGGATCAAGACAGATCTGTGAAAACCATATGAGCAAGAGGCCACAGGAAATGTGATCTGATGTTATGACTCAACATGATACAGAGGACGCTTAGAATAACTTTAAGGAGATGGAGAGAGAAACAGGAGAAGAAGAGAACAAAGAGAACAAAGAGAAAGGATGGAGACACATTTATTTATAGATGTCATCAGATTGGTAATCACTGCAGGAGAGACACGTAATAAATGTAATGACTCAGTAGAAATGTGTCTGTGTGGAGTTTGTAGGAACAGACATAAGCAGGTAGTCAGATTTACGTCTGTTCTGACCTTTATTTGGCATTTTAAAGCCACTGTGTGCAGACCGTAGCATCAAAAGAGACGGTTAGCGGACAAGCTAACACTCACATATACCACGGAGACAGAAACTAACTGCTGAAGTCATTTGTTAGGTGAAACATTTGCCAAAAACATTTGATGCTTCCAGCTTCTCAAATGTGAGGATTTGTGCTGCTCTTTCTCTTGTCTCGCCTTGTACTTCAGTTAATTCTTTTGGTTTTGGTCTGTTGGTCAGAAACTAGCAAATTAAAGATGTAATTTAGTTGGGTTGTAGGAAATTGCAATTGGCATTTTTCCCCCCACACTTTTCCAGGTGTTTAACAGACCAAACCAACCAATCAAATAACTGAAACCTTATTTTTTTGTTTTGCATTTCTTTCTATATCACTCAGCAGTTTGTAGGGAAGCTAAAATGTCTTACAAGTGTGTCATAGTAATGTCTGATTGTTGGTGTGATTGTGATTTGTGTTTGCAGTGTTAAAGCAGTGCAACTTCATTAAATATTCGATTCGATTTGTTCTTCCGTCTGTTTTGACTGTTCCTTCTTTCCTCCCTCCCTCCTTCTCTCTTTCTTTCCCTCCTCTCTCTTTCCTCCCTTCCTTCTTTCCTTCCTCCATACCCCTTTCTTCCTTCCTTCTGTTCTTCCTTCCTCCCTCCCTCCCTCCTTCTTTCCTTCCTCCATACCCCTTTCTTCCTTCCTCCCTCCCTCCCTCCTTCTTTCCTTCCCTCCTTTCCTTCCCTTCCTTCTTTCCTCCCTCCCTCCTTCTCTCTTTCTTTCCTCCCCCCTCCCTTCCTTCTTTCCTGTCCTTTTTTCCTTCCTTCGTCTTTTCCTTTCTCCCTCCCTACCTCCTTCTTTCCTCCGTCCTTCCTTCCTCCCTCCTTTCCTTCCTTCTTCCTCCCTCCTTTCCTTCCCTCCTTCCTTCCTCCTTTCCTTCCTTCTTCCTCCCTCCTTTCCTTCCTTCCTCCTTCCTTCCTTCCTTCCTTCCTTCCTTCCTTCTTCCTTCTTCCTTCCTTCCTTCGAGGACAACAGGAGGGTTAATTTACATGCCTCTCCTTCATGTGTGCTGGCTGTACATCGAGGTCATCGAGTGATCTCAGGATCGATCGTGTCACATTGCATGGTTTATAAAACGTCCTTATTGATCCCAGCAGGCAACTGGGCCACATATTCCTCCCACTTTAACTCCTAATGGAAAGGTAATGGATGGACTTTGTAATGCAGTAAGCCCCCTTGGAGTGAATCCTGAAGGGCACTAGAAAGGAGGAGAAGTTTGTAAGCAATATGTCTGACATTGTGCTTGTAAAATGTACGTATAGTTATGAAAATTTAATGTTTTGCTACTTTTCTTTCCACTCTACTGTCTTCTAGAAACTCATGCTGCTGATGTGATTTATAGTCACTGTCTATGAACATTTCTCTGCTGGACCGTCTCGGAGCCTATACTGAAACTTATTACTATTAGAGCTCCGCTATATTCCAAACAAATGCAAATTTTGTCTTGGTCTTGAAAGGCTGTGAAATATGAGGCTGCACACAAAAGAAAACAATGGTATTTATCCTTTCACAGAACCAAACAAATAAGAGTCAGGGTGCATGAATGTCATCCTGCAATTAAAAGCTTTTTGTCCATCATGTGTCGCTTTTAGATACCGCCATGGACGACTGACTTCTTAAAGGTTACCAAGAAACAAGGTTCATTTTTAAAGAAATTGACTGAAGTTCAAATGAAACGGCAATTGTCTTTCCTCTCTCTCTCAATAAGAAAAATAAGTCTCAGCAAAGAGGTCCCAGCTCATGTGTAGACAGCCTTAACTGTGTTTTCAGACAGAATGCAAAGTCATGCAATTACAATACAAAGTCAATGCAAAGACACAATTAGACACTAATTCTGCTGGGTGGTGAAAACAAGGACGAGTCATACTCTCACGGACACGGTCAGTGCATCTATTGCTAGCTATCTTACAGCTAATGTACAGTTTTTATTTTAGGAAAGTGCCTGTCTGACGTTGGATTGGAGGCCTGTGTCTGACAGCTTTCATAACTTTTTGAAAACCGCCAATCCGACATTCACACCTCTCTCACACTGTGATGGTCAGAGCAGGGCTAAAACTTTCTCTCTCTTTTTTCATTCTTTACGACTATTTCTGTCACTTTTCAATGGTAAATGGACGGTACTTATATAGCACCTATGTGACGAAAACTGACACAAGGATACGACTGTGTGAGTGGTTTCAACTTGAGAGGAAAGCTGATACTAAGGCACACTCTCACAGACATGGTGTATGCATCTATTGCTAGCTATCTTACAGGGAAAAGGAAAGTGCTTTCAGGATGGTGGATTAGGGGGAATTGTCAACCCGACATTCACACCCGCCTCACACTGTGATGGTCAGAGGTCAGAAAGTGAACAGGGCTAAAACTCATCTTTTGGAGCGCATTGGTAGTCGAGTGGTTACCGTGCATGCTACATAAAGGCAGCGAACCTTCAATTCTGGCAAAGGACCTTTCCTGCACCTCATTCCCCTCTCTCTTTCTCTCTTCCTGTTTCCCCTGGGCCTCTCTGCCATCCACTATCAAACAAAATGAAATCTTAAAAACTCATCTTTTAAACTGTCTTTTTTCATTCTTTACAACTATTTCTGTCACTGTTCAAATAGTAAATGGACTCTACTTATATCCCGCCTTTCTCGTCTTCTGACCACTCAAACAACTTTTACACTACAATTCACATTTAACCACTCACACACACATTCATAAGCTGATTCTGCAGCCATCGGAAGCAACTTTGGGTTCAGTATCTTACCCAAGGAGACATCGTCATGTGGACTGGAGGAGGCGGGAATCCAACAACCGATCTTTCGATTAGTGGACGACCTGCTCTACCTCCTGAGCCGCAGCCGCCCACTCAACTGAACTAGTTCAATGCTGGATGATCAACAATAAGATGTTTCGAGGCCTTTTGGAATGACTGAACATACTTTAGACTCCTAATGAGCTCCTTCTCCTTTTCGAGTATATATCGGATAGAATGGATCACCTGGAAATTAGTTGAAGAAGGTAAAGAACAGAAAACTTTACTCCATATGTAAAAAGCTAAAAATATCAACTCTTAAGAAACTGATAACAGGAAATTAGAAGCCGGTGAATTTGACAATGTTCAGCCATGTTGCCTTTGAGAACACACACAGCACAATTACATTTGCATACCCCATTCAATTTGTTCTTTTTCTTCTTTCTCAATGTCTCTCTCTCTCTCTCTCTCTCTCTCTTCTTCTCGTGTGCTTTTAAAGTGACCATCAGACTCAGAGAAATGTTCCAGTTAGTTGGCAGCCATTGTGTGCAAAGCTCCTCAGTCTGCCTCTGTGCCTGCTGTTGTACATCCTTTTTTCTCTCCCTCTCTCTCTCAGTGGGCTTGAATCATAAATAATGGCCCCGCTACTCCTCTACAGCGCTATTTCAATATCCACAAATTGAAAGATCTAATGTTAGTGGGTCCTGTTTCCTCCTGACAGGACGCTCATTCATTGCTGCTTAACAGACGGTCTGTTCAATTTGTCACTTCCTCTGCTGAGATTTCCCACCAGAGTCTGTATCTCACAACTGAGAATTTCATTGCCGGCAAACAGCAAATCTATGTCTTTCCAATTAGCGGAGATGGGACACTCTTCTGTGCAGCGGCTCCGCTGTGATTTAGGCTGATGAAGGTGGGTTTTTGTGTGTGACTTGCCTGGTGATGCATTAAAATAAGAGATGCAATTGTTAAATCATTGCACGCTGCAACTTCAGCAGCAGCAATGAAAGTATTTCAATGAAGACTGTTCTACATCATCATCACACATTAAGTTTTTAACACTGATATCAATGTGAATAAAAGGTTGTTTAAACTTCTATAACAGCACCGAGTCCCAGTCCCCTACTTTACTCTAAACCCTCCTAGGGCTGCTGCTACTAACATCAATTCATCTACTGATTATTTTCTCATTTAATTGATGAATTGTTTGCTCTGGAAAGTGTCAGAAAATAGTGAAAAATGACTATGAGAGTTAAAGGTGACCTCTTCAGATGTCCTGTAACATCCAAATATATTCAGTTTACAGTGATGTATGGTATAGAAAGCATTAAATCCTCACATGTGCAAGGCTGGAACCAGATAATATTAGCATTTTTTGCTTTAAAAATGACCTTAATGATGATTTGAACAGTTAAAGATTCATATGACTAATCAACTTCTTGTTAGAGCTATACATTTACTCATGTTTTAAGTAAAAATGACAAAATAAGACACACTTTGAATATAAATATGCAAACTAAACTCACAGCTTCAGAGATTTTAGGCTGATCAGTTTAAATGACAGCTGGAAAAAACTAGAAATAAAGTGATAAAAACATGTCAATCGTTAAACTGGATATTTCAGGGGGTGTCCAACTTAATTTCTCATGTGTGCAACACAATAAAACACATTAAGTTTGAGTGTAATAACTGCTAAAATTATATTTGCAATAGTAAATATTCAGACAGAGGCGACGAGTTTAGGTGCTGTGGGAATAATCATCTCAAAAAAGTTGTAATCAGAGTTAATATAAAATCCGAGGAGAATTTCACTCTGGAGAAATCCTGAAGCCTGTTTGTTTAGTTTCAGCAGATTACTTTCTGTGTGTGTGTGTGTGTGCGTGTGTGTGCATGTGTTTTATTTTTGTGTTTAATTGCAAACACGCCTGAAGGATTTCATCTGTAATAATTGTCTCTCATTAACGCTGAAATGAGGATTTCTTTCTTTCATCCTCCAGGAGCAGCTGCGGATTAACGGCATTATTCAAACAACAAACCAGATTAGAAACAGATAGAGAAACACAATCTTCACGCTGTGTTTCGGTGTGTACAGTAATACCTCCCACATCCTTATAATATGTTATCAAACTTCAGCAATTTCACGACGAGTAATCAGTCACTTGCACACAAAGAGAGTGGGATGAGAGAGAAAGCAGAAAAAAAGAGACATTTACTTGAGCACAAAACAAAAGTGGTCAAAACTAAACCAGAGGCTTTCACTCCCACTTATGTAACAGCATCAGACGGCGAGAACGAATCAACTGAAGTAATAATGCAATCTTCTGCAACGCTAACAAACTCAGGAAATCTGCCCTTAAAGTGAAACCTCTTATTAATCCCACTGCGTAATCTTAGTCTAGCCTGGCTGTTTTGAAGGAGCCTCCAGGGAGTAAAAAAAAAAGTGAGTCCAGAGAAACTCAAGTAACAAAAAACTGACTGAGCCTGGGAGGATTATTCTGGCCTCAGAAGAATAAAGACTCAAAACTGGTTTTAATTGCATTCATTTTACACCCAAGTGTGAATGAGCAATCTGTGAGGCTGTGTTTTAAAGATTTGAGAGTAAAGTCTAATGAATTGTCTACATTAAAAATAGAATAACATGTAGGAGCCGAGCTGTAGTGTGTAGTCTTTTTTTTCTTACTTTCTACAACACAGTCCAGACACTTCCTCGTTTTTTCAGCTTTTTGTCCAATATGAGGACTTTCTCGGGTGGAACGACCACGTGAAGCTGACAGAGTTCAGGTGATACTAACCAGACAATATTTGACCAGTCTCACCCTGCGCTGTCACACCAGCTGTGCCTCAGGGCTGTTTTCAGTGTTTTGACAGCTGGTCAAATTCAAGCCAAGTCTTTTCTGATCAAACTGCAAATCTAAAATGTGCAGCAAGTCTCTCAGGTGTTTGGATGCTGAACTGTTATCCTGACACCATGTCAACATTTTCGTCATAAATACATTTTCAGGCTTTTCAGGCTTGTTAGATCTTTATAAGTACGCTGCTACACAGATAAAAAAAAAACATTATTTATTATATGTGAGAAGCTACTTAAGATTAATGTAAATTCATGATAATTTGCGACGGCTCCAAAGCCTCTGGGATCTGGGAAGTGGCTCATTATAGGAGAAATAGCCAACATCCGAATTGGTGTGAATGAATAAATAGAGGTCCGAGCATTCAGTCTCTCTCTCCTCTCTGAGTTACAGGGTTTGTTTGATCTAGGGTTATTTATATTTTTAAGTTTTTTTGTCTTAGACCTTCACACATCCACCTCTAGTCTGGTTTATTTGTCTATAGTTCTTTAAAAGGGATATTTCCCTCTCTTTTTTCAGGACTTGTTTTTATTTAATCATCAGTTTCAATACTTACTCTACTCATCTCGCTTGTTTTCTGTGACCTCGTTTTCATACATCTGTGTCACTTCAGTATTTTATCTAAAAATATGGAATACATTTCCACAGTTCCTGTTATTAATGAGTCATTATTTCTTTTTTTTTCCTTTTACTATGTAAAGTACTTTGTGTTACATTACTATGTTTAAAAAGTGCTATACAAATAACGTCTGATTGATTAATTGATTGATTGATAATAATGTTTAATTGACAAATGAAAAATGTACCTGGAAATGAACGAATAACACTGCATTTGATTTGCTAGTATATGTACTTTGAACAATTTTTCTCCTTTTTACACCAGTTTGTTGAATACTGCTCAGCTAACTAATATTACACGAGTTTGACTGGAAACACATCGTAGACTAATTAACTACACTATACACAACTTTTTCCGATATAGTGTATAAAATAACTAACAAATCTACTAATTTACATTTTACATTTATTTTTTAATCTTCAGGAATAACTCATAGCAGTAATATTACATAGCTGTGTGAGCTGCGGCCGCCCTTTAGATGAGTAAGTCATGTTTCTCTCAGTATCAGGAGGGAAACGTGTTATTTCAGCGTTAAATCAACCATTAGCTGCTGCTTTAATAACAACATGTTTTCACTGCAGGGTCATTTTTTCCACATACATTCCTCTATCTTAATAAGTAATAATGATTAATCATGATGTAATTTTGATTATAGCTTTCATTATGCGGAGTTGGTAATTGGCCAGCTCAGCTCCGTCTCACCCTCTCAGGGAGCACGTGTGCGACTGCGGCACCAGCGCGAGGTTGTAATTAGCTCGGCTCCGCTTTAGCATCACCGATCAAAGTGCCAAACCCTGAGCTTTGTTCTTAGCTGAGGGTAACCCACTTCTGTCACTGAGACGAGGGGAACACACACCGAGCCGCGTACACGTGCGCACACAGACACACACACGCGCGCGCACACACACACAGACGCGCACACACATACTTCTCTCCACTGAACTGTAGCGTATAGATAAGTCTCTTTTAACATTGTTTCTAAGATTTTCTTTAATAAAAAATAGTTGAATTTAACCTGACTTTCAGATGAATTGGAGTCTTGACTTATTTTTGTTTTCTTCTTAAAGGATAAAGTTTGTTTATTTTCTATATTTTTCTCATTGTCAACAAATCTCATGTGCAGATCTTAATCAACAATAATTTGATCCACTTGCAAGTATTGTGTGTGTATCCAAAGCCTGATATATCTATAGCTCCATTGTTATCCATAAACTATAAAAAACATGTCAATGAGCCACACCGCTGCACTGGGTGACATGTTCCTTTAACACAATGATAACAGTATTGGTATTTTGATTAGAAACAGCTCTAAAAACTAATAATCATCATGTCTATTGAGAGTAAGTCTCTACTGAGCATGCATTGCTCCTTTTACAGAACTTCTCAACCTTTTTACTTTGTACTACATCGTACATTTCTCAAATAACTTCAGTACACAATACTTGCAAATTGGTTTGGCTCTGCACATAAGATATGTTGAAAATCCTCTGACTTTTTAAAATAAATAACTCTTGAAGGACTTCAACATCAAGCAAATGCCGTATTTGATCTGATTCTATTGATGGAGAAAGTAGATTCTTTTGATTATTTTTGGTACAATCGTGTAATTTAATGCACTATAGACCACAGACACAGGCTTCTAGTTTAATTTTTAATAATCTAAGTTGCAATATTGGTCAGGAAAATCATATTAGATATTTTCTTGTTTAATTCCACTCATAACAAATAGTCCCAATGGTAGAGCTTTGTTTAGTTTTATGACTAATGAGTCCTGATGACTCATTAGAGGACGAACACAGATGCTGAGACTTTTGATTTGAGAGAAAATGTTAAAAATCGACCATCTGCTGTATTTTTTGGTGATTAGAGTTTCACTTATTTCTTAAAGGCACGTTTAATGAGTGAGTCCTGCATGTTGATCAGAGAAGCAGAGGGTGTGATGATGTTCTGGTGCAACGGATCGGGGCAGAGCTGCGTCAGCATGAGACGCCGTGACGAGGGGAGTGGTGGGCTTTAAAGGATGAGTGACCTGAATCACACAAACACACTAATCCTCAGGCCAGACAGGGTCATTATCACTGATGTATTAAATTAGAAGTCCTCACTTGGCGACATTAAGACGTGCATGTGTGTGTGTGTGTGTGTGTGTGTGAGAGAGAGTCCAATCATGGCTGAGGTTTGAAATCAGGGCAGAAAAACACCTCTCACTCTTTTCTTGAATGTATTCTCTCACACAGACACAGACAATAGGTAGAGCCGCTCATCAATTTTTTACCTGCGTTCATTAAAACATGAATGATTCAGGTGGGCGGGCTCAGGAGGGAGTCTGGCTCACGCTGATAAAATAACAAATTTTTATGGAGGGGACTATACAGGATTAATGGCAGAAGTTTCTGATTCATCAGACCAAACTCTGACTGACACTTTTGACTTTCTCATCATCATCGTCGTCGTCTGCTTTCAGTCGCTTTCTACTTTAAAAATGGGCTCAGTCTGGATTTCATTTCCAGTCTTATGGAAGATTAAATGTAACATTCATGAGTTTCAGTTTACAGCAGGAAACATCAAAATCCTCATACTGAAAATATTATAAATATACTTTTTTGATATTTCAGACACTGAGATAAGATAATATATATATATATATATATATATATATATATATATATATATATATATGTATGTATATAAATATATTTTTAACATATTTATTTTTAAGAGATCCACCCTCCTACTGTCCTCAGGTAAAGGAAGGACAGGAGGAAGGAAAGAAGGAGGGAAGTAAGGAAGGAAGGAAGGAAGGAAGGGAGTAATGAGGGAGGGAGGGAGGAAAAGAGGAAGGAAGTAAGGAGAGAAGGAAGGGATGAATGAAAGGAGGAAGGAAGGAAGGAAGGAAGGAAGGAAGGAAGGAAGGAAGGAAGGAAGGAAGGAAGGAAGGAAGGAAGGAAGGAAGGAAGGAAGGAAGGAAGGAAGGAAGGAGGGAAAGAAGGAACAGTCAAAAGAGATGGGGTCAATTTGACCCGGGAGGACGACAGGAGGGTCTGATGTTTTTTTTATAATTCTTGTTATATTAATTCCCTGCTTATTGTGTAGTTGTGTTGTATGTTTCTTGTTCTCAGGTTTCTGATAAAATAAAGACTTAAAGCATTTGAGGAGTTTATAAGGAAAGTTAACTGTACACAATGCACAGGCTATATATGTATGTATTTACTAGTATGTGCATGCATGTTAGTATGTGGGCATTTAAATAAGTCAGCAGTGTTGTAATGGGAATACAAGAATGCAAACATGCATGTCTCAATGTTGCCAAGCGAGGCAAACAACTGAAAACACACATACATTAAATAGTTGTTTCTTATGATACTGTATTAAAGTTTTAAGGCATTTTAAACAAGTCCTCATACTTAAATTATTTACATTAGCATTCCCTCATGCATCAACTTTATGGTTAAAGTTATAATCCAACATTTTCATCATATCAAACCTATTTTTTAATGCTATTTATTGTGCAAAAACATTAAATGTATTATTACTTTTTAGTTACCTCTCTCTTTGTATTCACAGCACCAGTCACAAGTTTGGACACTCTTTCACTAATGACCTGCAGGACAGAGTTTATTATGTTAATCTTGTCTGAGCTGTACACTGTTGTATTCCTGGTCATTGTTACTGTGGGGTTTTATTGTTGTGTTGTTTTTATGGCTGATGTCACCTTGCTAGAAACCAAATTTCTCCCTTGGGGACAATAGATTGATTAGTGTAATGTCATGCACACAAGAGATTCACAGAGAACTATGTGTGCATGTTCTGGAGGTGGAGTATGTGCACATTGAAAAGTAATGCCCTTTATGTATAGATGCATATGTGTGAAGATGAAAATAAACATAATGACACAACATTTTGAAGTATTTGCATTGATACGAGTATATTCATAAAGAAGGCATCATGAATATATTTATTGTTTAGTTGTTTAAGGTTTTACGTCTTGTGTTTTTAATGTTTTTGTCTTTTAGCGTCTTGGGATCATGTTGGAAATAAATACTTAACTTACAAATGTTATCCCTTGGACTGTAATCCATAAATAAACCTTATAGTAACATCAACATGAAATGAAAACATGAGGTGCTCGTCTTTTGTTGTATTTTTGATGGAGTAGCAGCTCAAAGTGTCAAGTATAACTCTTAAGACTTTCTTAGCTAAACTACTATATAAAACTGAACTGATATCTTAATGATTATAACTTTAAGAATCTGGAAAGTTTACGGGGGGAAAAATGGTTGGAGAAAGATTGTGGTCAAGGTTAAAAAACGGAGATAAAAGTTATTATTCACTCTCTTGTCAGGAGAATGTAAGAGTTTCTCACACTGATATACCTTTTTCTTTTCTGCTTGTTTAATAGAAAAAGAAAGAATCAATCAACAGCCGTTTGAATAAATCTGATAAATCTTGAAATTGAGACATCATATATTGATATATTTGTTATTGTCGATGTTCATCTTTTTTAATTAGATGTGTTATCTGTAGCACTCTCTTGCTCTCCATCTAATCTGCAGCCTATTCTCCAACCAAATTTCCTCTGGGACATTAGTTCAATCTAATCAGCTGTATTTGTTGTTTCTCCTGCTCTCAGTAGAGCGTAAGGAGGAACGGGACGGACAGCACAGCACTAAACTCTGAACTCTTGACTGAGGCTCTATCTTCAAAGCTGACCTCTCCCCTCATCCTCCTCTTCCTCCTCCTCCTCCTCCTCCCAAACAGGGCCTAGCAAATTGTACACAGAGCAGGGCAGCACACTTCGAATTCCATCCCCAAAAACATCAGTCCTCCAGCATCTATCATGCAATGACAGCCAGAGCCTCCCAGCCTGACCCTCAGTCCCTCCGGGGGGAAAACAGAAGCTTCATTAAGAAATCTGACCTGTCTTCTCCTTCTCCTCCTTCTTCTTCTGGCTTTTTCACTCGTTTACATGAAGTATCCTCCTCACACAAAACCATTTTACACCTCAGGATATTGTTCTATTGGGAGAAGAAGCATTTAGGCTACATGGTATCACGATGTAAAGTGAAATGAGTATGAATGAAGCTTAGTAAAAAGCCTCTGACTGTGCAAATACTTAAATTCCTAACTAGCATCTAAAGGGTCCGAAGTGACATTTGCAGGTATGTTCAAATGCTGCTTAATGTGTGGAATCAGCTAATTAGCTACCTAGCTGCTAATTAACGTTACTGGTGCACTTTTCTACGCTGAATGTTTGTTCGGCGGATCGTTCAACAAGCTAAAATGCAAAATAAGACGTGTATTCATGTTTATATGTTACTGTAGACAAAGGTTTGTTCCCTCCATTTACTACCATGTTTAAAGGAAGAAGGTATCATGCCTTGTTTTGCACTTTAACAACTGAGTATTGAATATTTTATATACTTTAAGATTGTATTTAAACGTTGGACATCTTGAGTGTTGTTTTTAATTAAGAGTATGAACAAAAGCTCCTTGTTAAAAGTGTTTTACATAATGAATAAAAAAGTAAGCAAACTGCTGTAGCTAAAAGTCATGGACTTACATCTTGTCGCTAATGAAAATTTTTGAAGAGCAACGACCAAACCAACATCTAAAGGGTCCGAAGTGACATTTGCAGGTATGTTTATATGCTGTTTAATGTGCAGAAACTGAGCAGCTAATTGGCTATCTCGTTGTTTGGTTGCTCGTTCAACAAGCTGAGCTGCAGGACGAGACGTGAGTTCATGTTTATAAATTATCATCAAGATTTCATGATGTGAATGAAGGTTGTTTTTTTTCATTTAAAATCATGTTTAAATGAAGACGATATCATGCTTTTGCACTTTAACCACTAAATATTGAATATTTGATATACTTTAAGATTTTATTTAAACATTGGACATCTTAAATGTTGTTTTCATTTAAGAGCATGGGCAAACGTTCATTGCTTTAAGTATTAAAGAATATATAAAAACCTAAAATGAAAAAAGAAGTTTTATTTGCCGATTTGAAAAAATTATCCAATCCATGACTCAAAACTACGATACGAGCCTTTAGATTGAAATGAAACAAGTCTCAAACTGTGCAAATACTTTTACAAACTAGTTGTGTAATGAAATACAATTAATTGCAAAATTGAATGACACATTGGAGATATCCAGCATCCCAAGCAGGTTGGAAAACTTGATTAAAGTCTTTAAAAATCCACTGCCAGGTTGAAGTGAATGTTGTGGTTCAATGTGAAGTATTTCCTTATCTTCTTATGACCTTGC
This sequence comes from Scomber scombrus, assembly GCF_963691925.1. Classification (NCBI taxonomy): domain Eukaryota; kingdom Metazoa; phylum Chordata; class Actinopteri; order Scombriformes; family Scombridae; genus Scomber; species Scomber scombrus. Next base: position 29,106,404 of record NC_084977.1, on the reverse strand, counting down.
AGATACCTGAGATGCCCTCCCTCCCTCCCCCTGTTTATAAAAATGTGATTTAATTAAAATGCTGTTGTGTACATACTGCAGCCATCCTTGTAGCGTACTAGTCTCTCTGATGAGTCACTCAATGACGTAAACATGGACGTTCCTACTATTGTGTCGCCTGAATGTAGAAACGGAGGATTACTTAGATAAAGAAAGAGCAGAGCACGGATGGCAGGAAAGGACACAGGAAGAAAAGACGCGGAGGAGAAAGAAAATCAATGGAGGCAGTGATTGCAGGATGTTATCTATGCTAATCTAAGATACAAGGATTAATGCGTCAACGTATGCTTCAGACTCATCATCATGACGTTAGTTCCTTCTTGGGTGGAGTCCAACCAAATAAAAGTCAACAACACCAGGCCATGTAGTAACATAGCTGTTGACTGATGATTATTGTTTTCTTTAAGAAGCTGACTGTTACCAAAACGCTTGAAAAATTAGGTATAATTTAATAAAACTAAGGGGTCAACAGGCACGCCAACAGTTCAGTGAGTCAGTACTTTGGCACACGCTTAACACATGTAGCCAAATTATCTGATGAGAATGTCATTAGTTTTGCAGGTACTTTTGACCAGATGATGGTGCTACATGAATCACCAAAGTGATTGTAATTCATCCTGAGGGGAACATGAATGCCTGTACCACATTAAATGGCAATCCATCCAATATTTGATGGGAAATTTAACTTAAAACCCCAAATGATAACTTCATGGTGAAGCAAGATGAGAAGTCAGGCGGTTACAGAAGTCTGTAAGATTCATCTGGGAATCAATAATGTTTGTGCCAATCCATCTGGTAGATTTTCAGATATTTTACAGGATAAGTGAGAACTTTGACCTCCTAGTAGAGTAGACCAAATGAGATTTTTGATAAATAATCATCAGTAATGTGGATATAATGACTAAGTGGATAAAGGCAGATAATAGAACAGTCTGTTATGCTCAGAAAATTACATTTTTTACTGTAATGCAGCCTTTAAAATCAGGAAAAGACAACTCTGATTCCATATGGCGATATTACGATGTTCAAAATCTAAGATCATATCTACAAAATATCACGATATCGATATAATATGGATTTATTGTCCAACCCTTCCTCCTAATGGCATTAAATTAAACGTAAGAGGATCACCAAACTCAGTAGGATTCATCCTCTGGCCACCATGAATATCTGTAGCAAATTTCTTGGCAATCCATCGAAAAGATGTTGAGATATTTTTAAGTCTGGACCAAAGTGGTGCACAGACGAAATGACTGTCATCACCATCCCTTAAGCTACAAAGCCAGCATGGCTAAATATCAAAGTGCCTCAAGAGAAAAATCCTCTCTACAAGAAAATAATGATGTATTTTGCAATTTTGAGTCTTTCTATGTGGTGTTGCATTTTCTGCCTGCAATCTGATATTATCTCTACACATTTCAAGCAGAGCAAATGACAGTGAAAAAAACAGCAAATATCAGTCGACAGCTGCCTCGACAGACCACCATGCAGCCACATCACATGATGTCACACATGTCTAATTAAAGGGAGCAAATTGAAGTTTTTTTTTCTCAGCTGGGGAAACCATGCTCTTCTTTACTTACTACACTATTCCGGTAATATCACGCATGTCCTCTCCACGTGCATGTCAAACCCACAGCCGCATGGATTCAGATCACTCCACTTGCTTGGCACTTGTTCATAAGCATTCTGGGAAATGTCTGACCAAAGTAGGAGCAGTCGATGCAGTAAATCAGTAAACTTCATCGCAAAATAATGCTCGAGATACATAAAACATTACAAGAGAGCCGCAACACTGTATAGGAGTAATAAATCTGAACTTAAATTGAAAAGACTATAGTTGAAATGACTGTACTACTGAAAGAAAACATTGTCTAACTCACTTTGCCTGAAAAAAACATAAATATATCTTATAACGTAATCTAAAATTTCACTCTGACAAGGAAAGGAAAAAAAGGAATAGGAGACAGAAATAAACAGGAATGGCATAAAGAGAGAGAGAGAGAGAGCAGACTTCACGATTGCAGGTTGTAGCCAGACATGTTTGAGTGCCTTCAGTCTCCTTCGTATCAAAGTCGTCAGATCAATAATTCATTCGGCCATTTGCCACATCAGCGTGTGTCTGACCCAACGGCTCCCTGTGGAGTACGAGAGTGTGTAAGAGACAAATGTAGAGTGTAGCCATGAATGAAAGAGGAAGGAAAATAACGCATCAGTTGTTCTGAGTTGTACTTTCGGCCTTTTTCTCTTTTACTGATTTAGTTTGTTTGTGTCTGTGTATTTTTGGCTTTAAATTTCCATCCATGGAAGGATATTTGAAAAAAGTTGGAAGCACAATGTTGCCTAAAACATAATTGGACACCATGAAAAACAGCCACAGACCAAACATAAATATACAAAGTGTGTGGACAGTTGCGTCCACATATTTTTGGCCATACAGTAGTGAGAGAGTTCAGTGAAGGCATGAAGGGCCTCATAAGCAAGACAAAATGTGCTTCTTTTTGTGTGTTCAACAGTATTTGGCAATCTGAGTTCATTCCCGGTGATAAAAAGTGAACGAGGAGACACCTCTACATGTCTCACAACGTCTTGACTATTTTGACTACTTTGACTTTTAATATGACACATCAAACGCTAAAAAAGTTTAAATATTACTGACTAAAAACCAAAAGCGATCAAAGGTGTCTCCTGGCGTTCCCACTTCAGTTTCCGCTCGCCTCGGTGGGAGATGTTCTCTTTGAGGTTGATGCTGACTTTCACCTCCGTTTTAAATTCAGCGTGCGTGCGTGTTACATTTGTCAGCTTGCTTTTGTCAGCCGGTGTGTGAAGAAACACAAAAGGAAGCTGCAGACAAAAAAAAGGGGGAAGAAATGGGACAAGACAGACGGGCTGACTGACAGATGTGGCTGAGACAGGCCTTCAAGCTGCGCTGTGATTCAAGATCAGTTTGCTCTTTTAGCCGTTCACATCTGGAGCTCCACATGTTCCAGATTATGTACCAAAACCAAGCCACTGCTCAGCGTGGCCTCTAGCATTATGGGCACATCAAAGCAGATTGCCACCAAATCCAGATGTCGATGCACAGCAGAAATCTAGTCAGAACAAGCGAGAGGGGCTTTGCTCAAGTCCCCGCTGCTGCCTCCAAATGTGCATGCGTATTTGTGCGAATGATGAAGCGAACGCCTCCAAAAAGGCAAGTCTAATCTGACTGTGCAGTAGCTGCCAAGAGGTTAGAGGAGTGAGTGGAAGGTCGCCAGTTCCAATCCATGAACCCAGTGGGTACGTGCGGTCGGAGATGGTGATTGTAATGCTGAAGAGGGCAGCAGCCAGTAGTATAAACAGCAGCAGACGACGACTACGGCTGCACACAAAACTTAAGAAAAGTACCAAAGTGGTGCAAATATATATAATTTTTATTATCAATTAATCTAGATTGTTTTGGATTAAACTGGAAAAAATATAAAATGAATACTACGAGATTCCAAGAGACAATTTATTTTAGACATTTCTAAAAGATTACTTCTTTTGTCCGACTGTCTGAAGCTCAACAATATGCAATTTATGATGATATAAAACAGAGAAAAGCAGCATTGTCATATTTGGGAAGCTGCAACCATTAAATGAACGATATATATATATATATATATATTGATATATAATATGATGATGCAGATGCTACCCACACAGACAAATATAAGGACATCCAAAGTTATAGATGGAAAGTCTTAACCCTTACACACTATCAAATTTGACCCATTTTTACCACAGTATATACAAATGGAAACAAATTGCATACTTTTTTAACATTTTTGTGCCACTGATACACATTTTTATATATGCAAATTTACAAGTTTGACCTGTGTTTATTAAAAACAATTTCAAATCAGCATTAAACCACTCTGTTATTACCACCACCAATCAATAAATGACGTTTATTAAAGACTGATGGGGTATTTATGACTGAATTGTTGTAGAGACTAATTATGAGTCAGAATATGAAGTCTCCAGTCTAAAGAGATAAGTTTGATCCATTCTTAGTGTGAATCTTGTCTTTTTGGTGGGGTCCTGCTCGGCTCTGATTATTATTAACGCTGAGGTCAGGGGATTAATCGCTGGGCTTTTAAAGTCCTTTCTTCCCCCTGCTCTTCTGGTGCAGACATGGTCATTAATTGGGAGCGCTGTGCTCGGTTTGTCGTGTGTGTTTGCTTAAAAAGGTGACCCGCCGACTCTACGTGTCTGTGTCAGCACTTCGTCACATGAAGAAAACAACCTCCGTTAACTCCTCACGAGCCACAGGGTGCACTTAATTAACGCTATGTGGCTGTTTGTGTATGTGTGTGTCAATCCCAGAAACAGGACTGACACACATTTTTTACTTTTTGTACAATGTTTGGTTGGTTTTTACAGCATGTTCCCTTCATTTCAGCTGTATTTGATATACTTGGAGTCATTTTCAGGTAACCTCGGGTAAATTAAGTAGAAGAAAGCAGACGACAAAAGCCTGTGAACACCTGAACATAACAACCATACAGTATACTGAGTTTTCGAACCTGTCTTTTCGAAATCAAGGACATCGATCTGTTGTTATAACAACAACCTCCACTCTTCTGGTTTCACACTTTCCACAAAGATCTTGAAACCTGGCTGCAGAGTTTTTGCTCCTAATTAGCCTCGAGAGCACGAGTGAGGTCACGCACCACTGTTGGTCAATAATGCTGAGTTTGCAGTTAGTGGCAAACAGGTCCATTAACTTCTGGTCATTTGACAAATGTTGTGATGTTGTAATGGCTGCACTCCAGTACTTTAGATTCAAAATGAAACAACTCACTAAGAGATTAAAGTCATGACTGCCAGCTTTACTTTCATGATGTTTAAGAGGCCTTTTACATTTTGTACCGAGGGCAAAATGCATTAAATAACTTACGATAAAGTTAAATACAATCACTATATTTGATGTTTTCTTTCATATTCTTTTCAGTCTGACAGTCTAAAACGAGCATTTCTATTTTAACGGGCGCAGCTTCTCCAGCTATTACGGTAAAAGTGGAGCGGCCCCTCTGAAACTCACAGACTACCGTGCATTGCCAATATTCTCACGTGACGCTAATCAGCCAATCAAATCCGTGCATTCGGACACGCAGAGAGACTCGACTGTTCATTGAGATGTTTTGTTATAAAGTTATTAGCACTTTTTAAAAGAAGCACAATCAAAGCAAATTGGAATTTTAATTGAATACCCCTTCTCTAAAATCAACCTGAAGAAGCTTTTTACTTTCCTTCTATCATGCTTGTACTGCAGAAAGCATCACTTGCTTATTTTGGGTGATTTTTGCCTTCAGTACTGAAACACATCTGTAGGATTTAAAAATCAGGCAACACAAGAACTTTGTCTCATTTTTGCCTGTTAAAACTTCTCGGTTGCTTTCATTTCATGCATAGGATCACTGTCCTGCTGCACTGTCTAAAAACTGGGGCGCTGTGTATAAAATAGGCGACAAGTCCTGAAGTGTTAACCATTACAGACATATAAAACCTTCAAACACTAAAATAGCTGTCAGCACAAACTCTCTGCCCTTTCAAATGTACCGAGCACAGAGCCAAAATAATGAGGAATGTGTCACTCCCCTGCTCCTTCCAGACTGAACAGAGCTCCACAGTGAGGTTGTTGTGTGTTACGCCTAGGTCTGAGCTGTGGATCGGTGTTTCTACGTGTGTAAGTGTGTCCCTGAAGGTGACATACTGAGCTTGTAAAGAAGTGTATCGATCCACGCTGCTCCCCGGCTGTCCCAGTAGTTAACCCCAGTTTCAAGCAACACATGCCTGTGACGGGGAAATCGATACAAGTCACCAAACCCTGCTCTGCTTGGTCGGACTGGTTGGCAACGTGGCCTTCAGATGGCAACGCCAGGCCTTAACAGATGATTAATTAATGCTGAGAGGAGGGAGGAGGGAGGAAGGTAGGGAAGGGAAAGGAGGAAACTGCAGGGAGTGTGTGAGAGAGAGAAACTGAGACAAAGGTAAAGATTTAAGATCAGTGTAGACTCAGCAAGCTGAACATTTAACACTTCAGCAGTTTAAAAGCATAGTGTCAGAGCAGACACCACTGAGTTCAGTTTAATTATTCATCATACAAATCTGAAGATCAATTATAAGATTGCTTTATGAACAAATCATACAGGTTTCAGTCGACAGGTGCCACAAGTAAGGATCACTCTCAGGATCATTTGTTAAAAAAATGATGTTATCTGGAGAGGCTGTAATTTGTTGATGGGAGCCAATTTAAGGCTTCAGTGCACACACACACACACACGCATGCACGCACGCACACACACACAGCAAGGCGTCAAGTTGTCTGAAGTCATTTAACATGCATCAAATGCCTCTTAAAACCTCATACAAGTACTTCAGATACAGTCGACAGAATGCAGTGATCTGGGGAGCAAATATGATTAATTTGCTGCTTTAAGTAGAAAGTCGACATCAATACATTTTTTGTTTTTATTATTTTGAGGGCATTATTTGGCTCTATTACATATCAACATTAAGAGAGGTGATAGTGAGAGAGACATGCAACAAAAGGTGTTCAGCTGGTTCAAACCGGCCTCTTACATGCTGAGCCACAAGAGGTTTGTTTTTGATTTCTCTCGGTCTGTGTACTGTCTGGTTGCCTTGTGTTGCATGTGTAGCCTCCACTTGGAAAATGAAATAAAAAATTGGTCACAAAATAAATCAATAAATGAAATGGTGACACAGGTAATTGGGTTGTTTTTTTGTGACAAATTCAGACAAACAGGACATATAATTACTGTAAATACTTGCTAAAACTTCTACAATGATTTGGTGAGTTATAAGGCCTCATAATTGCAAAAAATAACATTGTGAAAAATACATTTTGTCTTTATTCAATAGTTAAAACCTGGCAGGAATCTAAACTGTGGACATCACAGTTATAATGGATGTGTATTTACCACCAGGCAAACAGGAAGCCGATATACTGAAACTTTTAATGGAAATGCAGACAGACTCTTAATCCGTGTCCTTGCTAAGAAAAAAACTGTGGTATCAGGAGCTTTGTAAACTAGAGGCTTAACAGTTACATTATATAAATTACATAAAAAGTCTCCAGGTTTTACTGTCTGGTAATGTAGTAGATGCTCATTTAATTTTGCAGAATGGATAAACAACTTTTGGAAACCTGCTTCTGCTTTTCCGAAAGAGACAGAAAGATTGATGAACCCACAATGAGCAAAACCCATTAAGTTTCCAAGGTTACGGCGGCCATCTTGCTCGCTTGCTATTGCAAATATGTCTACTTAAGTGTCTGCCATGGATGCTGAAAGCCCATTACGGTGTCGGCCAATTGCAGCAGCTGTTAGCTGACACCAGAATATGGTGGACGACCACGACTGACCTCCTACATTTACACACTTAGACATCAGTAACCAGGAACACACACACACACACACACACACACACACACACACACACACACACACACACACACACACACACACACACACACACACACACACACACACACACACACACACACACACACACACATAGACTTTCTCCTTCTTTTTGCCAGATTTCAACTGAATCCCCACAATTTCATTAGAGACCGAATCAATAACTAGTTAAGGAATGTGGGAGTGAGTTCAAACTTTCAAACTTTACTTAAAATATACACACAAACAACTAAAAAAGAAAAGAAACCAATCTTTCCTCTGCGCCTTGCATTTGATTCACGACAAACCCCAGAGCGGACAGATGATATTAGTCAACATTTTTCAGAAAAGCTGCCTCTCCCTTCACACGGGGATTACTGACCTCCAGCATCTCTGTCAAGGTAAAAGGCTGAGGGCTGTACTTTTTTTTCTTTTTTCCTCCGCAACCACACAACATGAATCACTAATAGATAAATCAGCAACGAGAGACTGGAGTAGAAATACACTACGTCTGGTATTTAGAAGTGGTCCTAAGGAGAGCTGGGGTTCAGAAGATGACAGGTAGAAAAAGGTTAAGGCCAAGCACATGTGAGAGAAATATATATGATATGAAAGAAAAGGAGAAGATAGAGAACTATTTATCCCAGAGGCAAGAAAAGAGACAGAGCAGGTTGTTAGGAGCAGAAAAACAAGAGGAATGAAGGTTGGAAACAGAGGAATGCAAATAAAGACTCAACAAAAGAATACAGTTTGTGCCTGTGTGCTTACTTTTAGTTGTTCTATATATTTATGATAACGTTTACTGGAACGGGAAAGTTTGGAAAATAATATAAAGTGAGGACACATCAAGGTCTTGGTCTGGTTGGCAGATCTAAGTAATATTTTGCTTCTCAAACCTCTTAAAGAGGAAAAGTTTTGGTTCAACCAATCTTAGCTACGAGAGGATCACATGTTTCTTCCATTGGCAATGTGTCGGAGGTAAAATTACAGTATTACGGACTCCTGCATGTTAGTCATTAACCTTAATCTGGTGGCTTTTGTTGTTTGAAATGGACAATGGAGTCAATGAAGTTTTTTTTGTGTCCATGTGGTTTAGTCAAATTTAAAGAATAACTTGCACACATTCTTTTTTTGTGGACCCAGCATAACATTTCTGCTTTTAATCCATTTTGAGAGAATATATTAGAGGATTATGGCAAAAATGTCTAAGTGGTGTAACCATAAAAACACTAAATTCTCAATAAAACACCATATCAACTAGTTTGGCATGATCTTACATTGTAACTTTTTATATTAAATAAAGGTAATGGAATACAATTGTTCTAAATATTACATTTACTCTGGGGAATCATGTCAGGAAACAGGAAAAAGTAATTATTAGTATAAGTTCACTTAAATACACTGTAGGTGGATAACATATTGAATATTTATCATTCTTTTGTGGTTACACCATTTGACATTTTCAAAAGCATTCAGTCTTACTTTTGGTTAAAAAATGGTGCAAATATCATTTCAAATGACATGAAACCAACAAAAACACAAAATGCACATTTTAACAAACCTGATGCTGCTTTTAAGACAATTTTATAAGATATTTTTGAATTGCTCATCTTGCCAACACTTATTTGTCACTGACCTACACACCTTTAATTGGTCAAACACATTTCTGACGGTAAAACTTGTTGCAACACTCTGCCCTCTGTGTGCAAGAAGCAACAGAAACACAAAGATTTACACCGTGACCAATGAAAATTCTGGTAGGTGTCCATTAATTTCTTGCAAGGGGACAGTTAAACTGTCTCATACCGTATATAAATATAAGACAGGTGGTACAAACAGTTAAAATATGTAATAAATATCTTTTTTGAGACGTATTTCCTGCAGTGTGTTGTGATGTGTGTGGTTGCAAGACTTCTTTATGGGCTCCAACCACCTCAGATGACAAATCATGAAGACGAATGAGTGCCAAAAACCGTAAAAACTTTCTCTGCTCTACTTCGGTCCACATGATCACTTTTGTGGGTCAAGGTGAGAAGAAGACGGGAGCGTAGAAATAACTATAATTACATTAATCTAATGATATTGTCGTCACATTCTCATTCTCCGAGTGCCTTCTCTCCACACTCACCCAGGTCTCCGGGCCTGCAGGTAACCTCTTTCCACACCGGCCAAAAATTGTGATACCGAAGTAATTTCTTTCATGACAGTGTAATACATTCTATGATTAAATGCAATTATTGAATCATAAGCTTGGGGGTCACCTTTGTGAATTATTCCAACATCAGTGTGGAGATGTGTTCAGCTGGCCTTTTATTGCACCAAGTCTGAATAGATTTTTTTTTGGCTGATTTTTTTTAGGGCTCTTTCATTACATTTTGTATCAGCGCATCACACTCTGACCCGAATTGCATCAGCTTCTGAAACCCAATCTAAATCACCTTTGATAGTTATTAATATTTTGAAGTTTTGAGCTCCTTTCTTATCTCCTACATTGATGCTTGGGCTATCCATCACACATGTCCCTTGACATTTTTGCAGTGCTGATCTCAAAATAATAGAAGAAAAACAGAAAAAAACTATGAGATAGCAAAAGAGAGGAGGTAAAAGGAGGAGAAGATGCATCTATTGTAACAGTCATCCTTCATTTAGTTATTTCCTGTTGTCTGGGTCAAACAAGGACTTCAGGGAAACTAAGAAACTTGTACCGAAGGCCATAGAAATAAAAAGAAAGCGGTTCTCAATGTAGTAGAAGTATCTCCGATGTACTTTCTGGGACATGTTTAGCAAGTAAGTGGTACACAACATTATTTTCAATTATTGTGCCTGAATAGACTTCGTGTGCCAGACTGTGTAGGCGTGTGCAGACCGGGTTTGATTGACACCTTATTCACTGTTCAGTTGGTTTTGTTGCATTTGTTAAAACAACCTTAGCAGAGGTTCAAGCAGCCACAATATCTAAAAAAAACATGTGGAGGGCTTTCAATTAAAAAAAAAAGATCTCAAAAACATGGAGAATGTAATAACTATCACAATTAACAAGTAACATTTTTAAAAGGTAGCTTTGCAGCTCAGCTCCTAATAACCAAGACTCAGCCGGACCCACATTATTTTCAGTCTAAATGCATCAGGCTAGTGTCCTAATCTGCTGCCACAGGTCTCCCGTCTGTGTGTCATTATGTTTGATTATCAAGTGGATCTGAGTAGACTTGCTTTTAACTGTCATCACATGAAGCGTCATATCACTGCAGGAGGAAATTCAGTTTTTTTTAAAGAAAAAGATGGAGAGTGTGAACTTTTAAAAGGACATGTATTTCTGTTCCTTTTTGATTTCATGGCTGCTCCTTAATTGGTGGATTATCATGTTCCTGTCGGTGTTTTGCCTGTTTGTGTCTGTTTGAGTTCACCACTTTCAGGATTGAGTCAATTATCCTCAGGTCTATTTCAAACTAATGTCTGGCTGCTCTCAAGTCTCTTTCAAATTGGGTCCGTTGCTTAGAGAAACGGTGGGTTCGGGCAGGTTTGGAGCCAATTTGAGTCCACTTGTGCAGACCTCTACCTGCAACTAAAATTAGATCGATGGCCCCTTGTTTGTGTTGAAACTGTTTTAAAAGCTGCTGGCATGGACACACTTTACTGAGTAACATTAAAACAAACACACACTGACCATTTCATCTATTTGACTGATACAGTTTCTCAAATATAAATATGATTATTTGATTTTCGAGAGTACAGCGGTGCGCATCTCCTTTCTTGGTCATGACAAATTCTGGGCTCGTCCGTTCCGGTTAATGTAATAAAATAATTCACTCTGGAGCATAGTGCTTATTTCAATGTGTGGCTGTCTGGTTTCATTTTTCCCCTGCAGGCAGGCAAGAAAGACAAACTTGTGAATGGAATTGCTTCATACTGTAGATGACGTTTGGTTGACAGGAAGTGTTACTATCTTAAGGTTAAGTAGTTGTTGAGTGTGAAAGTACAGGCTTTGATTGGTCTTTAAGCATTTTAGTGGGACTACAATATTGTTTTAAGCAGTCTTATATTTGTATAATACACACACAGACACAGACACACACAATCAGGTTAGTTCTCATGTTAGTTCCCATGACTTGGCACACATTTCCAGACTAACTTCAGAGAAATAACATCTCAGTTTGAATCTGTTATCCATTCATATAAACACCTTCTGAAGCCAGTGGTTAACTGGGCGTTAGTTTACTGGACTCTCCCTAGATTAGTTTGATCCTATCAGACTAAAGCTCTTTGCAAAAGATAGAAAACACAATGAAAATTGGCTTGAATTTCCTATAAATCTCTCCAGCATCTATGTTTGCCAAACACCGGACTCAGACTGTGTGCGTTGATTGGACTGGAGTACTGTTCCGATAAACTGAGGCTACAATACATGGAAAGAAAACTCTGTGGCTTTTCCTGGTGAAACAAAAATGAATACTTTAATAGTGAATGTGCCCGGAGGCCGTACACAGAGCTGGGTTTTAACAAACGAAACCACTTCTGGCTGTCATCTGCGAAGCCGCTGTTCTGGCAAGAGGGAAGAGTTTTTTTTGTTTGTTTACGAGATGAATAAAAAGAAACAAACAGTGTTCCTCGAGGTCCAACTAATCCTGGCTTTACATAAATTAAAAAGCGAGGAAATGTGCGGACAAGTGAGAAGAGTGCAAACATGCTCTGACTAGCAAGTCAACAGAAATTGTGAGGGGGGGACAAAAAGAGGGCTGCCTGCAGAAGTCAATGACAGAGCAATTCATCAGTTTTTCGTGGAATGACGTAGAAAACAAGGTTTGCACATACATGTATTTTGTCTAAAAATAGTCTTTGATTAAATATGAGCTCCCCAAATGTACAGACAGTTATAAAGTTCTTCGCCGGATTCGACTCAAGAGTCACTCTGTACTCCAACTTGTGGTGTCACAGGCATCATTCGCTCCAGCAAGGACAAGAGCTCATCAGTCTGTCCCGTCCCAAACTCTATCAGTTTGTTCCTGTCGGCGTGACTGACAGCTACACTACCACTCCTGACATATTGAAAGCTTCCCCCTGAACTAACCAAACTAAAAAGGAGATACTGTATATGTACATATTTTCAAACAAGAGCGGTTTGCTAGCTTGTGATTTGATTTCACGTTGCGTCCTCCTGACATCTCTATCATGAAGACGAGGGCTCACGCAGACTGACATTTTGGAAGTTCGGTCTGTTGAGACAGAAGGAAAAAAAAAAGCTCCCTGATTGTGTTACAGAGCTCCTGTTTGAAATTCAGCAACTGTGAGCTTAGAGGAGATTTCAAAGAATGTGTAAGCGAGGCTGTGTGATATATGGATAACAGGTCTGAGCATGTAATCGAGAAGAGAGGCAAAAAGAGAAAAGGAAGAAACAAGAGCAACAGATTTGAAGGGATAAGAGTATATGCACAGATAGGCACATAGATTACTGATTAGATTCAAAACATTTGTCTCTCGAGTTGAGATACTTATATTTTTAAAGCAACTACAAGGACTTTTTAACTGGATATGAAACTTTCTCAATATAATACAGATGCCTCTACACGATCTGCAGAAGCAAACAAGACCATTAGCGAGAAGACTGGCTATTTCTATTAAGTTATTCTAGTGCAAAGGCTTTATAAGACGAGGGGAGGATGTTTCTCTTTGTTTGATGAAGCTAAAAGTAAAGCTAGACTTGTGTTTGGCTTCTCGACGAGAGAAAAAAGAGCAAGCATGAGCAAGTGGGCAAGAGAGCGAGAGAGAAAGAGGAGCAGTGAGCTGGAGCCTGAATGAAGAGAGGGAGCTGCAGTAGTGAGAACAAAGCAGAGAATAAGAGAAATAAAACGTTATTTTCTGATTGTTTCTGATCACCCATACTTCCAAATCACTAGGGCTGGGCGATATATAGATACAATCAAATATCATTATATTTTTGACCAAAACGCTCAATATCACAACAATATTCTAGGGATATATTTACGCAATGAGATTTTTGATAAATAATCATCAGTAATTTGGATATAATGTGGATAAAAGGAAATGATAGAACAGCTAGAACAGGCTAAAAAGTTCACAAAATTACATCATTTTAAAACCAGGAAAAGACGACACTACTGCTTTTCTCACGATATTACGTTATCCAAATTCTAAGACGATATCTAGTGTCATATCACGATATTGGTATAATATCGATATATTGCTCAGCCCTACAAATAGCCCTCCAGCATTGCCTAATGTGGTGGTGAATGTAGTCTTACACATAACATAGGTGTATGAACGGTACTATTGCCATTGTCACATTACAATTATTAATCTTACATAGTGACTGCTACACGCTCCCCCTCCCTTCTCTCTTTTCCGCTATGTCTCCTGCAAACAGCCGTGTTTAAAAATGCAAAATATTAGTAAAAATAAGTAGCATCTTTGTTTCACTCGCTTCCAAAACAAATGTACGCTTTACGACACTGGGCAGTTATGTTCATGGGAAATGTAGTCTTCATTTCAGGAAAACACTACCGCTTTTGTCCACAGGGGGCGCCAAAACTAACATAAAAAGAAAGTTCCTTGTAGTAACTTTAAGGTTTGCTCAGACTGAATGTAAATATTAATTTTGCTGTATTTACATGAATTTGGTTGCATGTGTTTATCGGCAGAACAGCCAATAATTATGATCATCTTCTGTAGTATTAAAATAAGTATTAAACTCATGTTTGCCTCTCCTCTCTCTTTGCACTCACAGTCCTTCTGATTCAAGGTGAATGTTTGGCTCATGTTTAGATAATATAAGCAGACATAATTGAAGCCGTGATTACAATTAATAAACAGTAAATCATTTAAAAGATAATAAATATTTGTTACTGGATGAATATTAAATTACAAGTTGCATCAAGGCACTGAAATTGTGAGCCATCTTTGATTTAACATGGTTTGTATTGATTTTTACAGAAATCGTCCCTCTTTAATCGGATTAAATTTGTTTTGTTTTTTTGTTGTAATTTATACCCACTTGATATTGATATTTTTCCACCTGAATAATCACTAAGAAAACTGCCTTTTATCTTTAACACACCTACACACACACACACAGCTGGGAATCACTGAGTGGCTGCGTGTACACACCTGCAGAGTGACGATCCCTATCAATGCTTTGTGCCTATAAGAAAAAGTTGCTGAATTTATTCCTTTTAAATTAAAAGTTAAATTGAAAGATGTCCATCACACTGTGTCAGAGGTGGACAGCACTGACTGTTTGTACCTGGTATACTAACAAACTGATATACTGATGTAAGCCTTGTACATATAACTGTGCACGTTTGACAGAGGTTAGTGTGCTACATGTTATTCCTACGGAGTGGTCTGAAGTGAATGGACAGGTAAAGGCTAAACCGTGTTTTAATCTTGACAGTAGGGGTTCTTCAGGAGGAGCAGGTTAGTGGTTAGTGTGTTACACCGCTATTTCATCTCCCAGACAGTCGGGAGTTCCCTGTTTGTTGAGAACATTTAGCAGCCTCAGCGTTTCCTCATCTGTCCCCCAACCAAAGATTTCCATATCCTCGTCCTCCTCCTCCTCCTCCTCATCATCCCCCTCATCATCGCTGTCGTCTGTCGTCTCGTACTCTGAGGCGATGCCTGACTCGCGAAACCTGGCAAAGTCCAAGCAGCTCAGAGATTTGACATCGTTGGTCAAAAACGGTGTCATCGTGCTCTCAGACACCTCTTGACCTTTGCTCTCTGGGCTATTCGCCTTGAGCGGCGAAGGAGGCGAGGGGAGTCGAGGCGGCGGAGGCCCCGGGGGTCCCGGGAGGAAACGGAAACACTCCAGTTTGAGAAGACATTGGTCCCTACCTAGCGGGCTTCCCAGAGTCCCGTTGGAAGATGAGAAGACGTTGCTGGTCCCGTCGCTGGCGCCCAGCTGGGGCAGGTTCAGGTTGGACACCTCAGGTTTAGGCGTGGTGGGGTCACACATCACCGAGGGAACCGTGGAGCGGAAGGTGATCTCCAGCAAACTGTCCTGGGATCCCACTGGAAAAAAAAGAGGTAATGAGGTTTAAAGATGGAAAGAAGTAAAGGAGATAGACAGTGGAAAAAAAGACAAATTGAAAGAAAGGGAGTTCTATTTTGTAACTTTTATTAATTGCCTCCACCTCTACTGCTTCACAACGTCATGGTACCTTGATTTAAATTCCTCTATCCCCCCAGCTGTTGGACTGAGAGGAAGAGTAATGCACGTTATATGTGATATAGGTATCTGTGAATTGTGGGTGAGCAGATTACTGCTCCTTGAGAAATTCTCACCAAATCAATCACTCAGTTAGCAATAAATCAATGCATTTTTGTATTGGGCGAGCAAAAAAGAAAAAAAAAAGAGAAAAAAAAACATATTTCAAAGCATTTCATCATCATCAGGGCTGCTCAGTGAAGCACGTTTTGCTTCCTTCTTTATGGGCACCGGGTGCAGACCTGGAGCTCAAATACTAAGAGAAAGATACATTAAAGGAATACTTCATCTTTTCTGTATCAAATACTCAGTGAAGTAATGTGGCTCTGAAAAGTTTGGAGCTTGATCCTTCATGAAGGACAGCAGCAGCAGCAGCAGCAGCAGCAACAGCAGCAAGCACTCCTCCTGCACCACAGTCAACTTTCTGCTATTGATCGCTTTGTTTCATAGGCTTGAAAAACTCAAAAACCTTCGCAAAGTATATTCATCAATTTATTGGTAAAGTGAAGATTGTTTGGAACATTTGGATCAATAGCGAGGAGTGTTTAAACGGTTCGATAGAGTGAAAGCTAAAAACTTTTCAGAGCCAACAGGAGGTGAGTACGTGATACTCAAGTGAAGAAGAAAGTGAAGTGAAGTATTCTTTAAAAGCTTTTCTACTGATTGTGCAGTGAACTGGACTGATAGCTTCTGCATGGAGTTCAAACTTCTTTTCATCTATAAGGCGGACAATAATGTTTCATGCTGTGAAAAGCTGTGAAAAAGGCTGTGAAATAGGGCTTTCTCATGAGGGACACTTTGACTTGTGATAGCAGGAAAAGGAGAGGTGTAACTGATAATATTAGGGATGGCTTTGCATAAATGTTGGCTGCAGCAGATATTAATGTTATCTGATTGACAATTGACAAATGTCTCTTGAGAAAGGTTTATTGTTGGAAATATTTAAAAAGAAGGTAGCCATTTTTATTTCAGATTCATTTGAGATATACTTTGAATTCAAGTGTTCCCACAGAGAAGTATTCCTGGCCGTGGGCAGATTGAGGTGCATATTAAAATTAAAATGTCCAACATTTCCGAGGCGGCAATCAAACAGTATTTCCTTCCGCTGAATTTCTGAAAATGTCGGCTGATAAGATAAAAGATTGTTTCCCGCAGGGTGACAATTGGAGGGCAGGCCGGACCGCGATAGCGCCGAGAAGATTGCTCGTATGAATAGTGATGAATAAAGCTTAAAAATAAACGAGGCTGTGAGAGAAGAGAGAGGAGCGGAGGACGCAGGAGGGGGTCGTGGACGAAAGAACGGCGACAGAGCGTGTGTGGAGCGTGATAAACAGAAGCAACGGCATAAAGTCACACTGGTACTCAGACGCTGTAATGTAGGGATTTCCATTTAGAGGCCCGTCTAGGTCTGCAGCACGCTCGCTCTGTGTGCTGTCTGTACTGAGCTGAATGTCTCTCAGTGCCTCGTATGGATGTGTGTCTAACTGCCTCTGTCATTTCCATCTTTCTTTCCCCATCTCATCTAATTGTCATTTTTTAAATTGTTTTTTCCCCCTCTTGGCACCCTGTGGGAAACCCCCTTACAGACAAATCAATCAAAGTTCCTTCAAAATTGTTTCCTAAAGAGGTTTTCTCGGGGCTCCTGTGTTTATTGAACGTCTGATATTGGTGCTGCCAGTTAAACTAAACACGTTATACAGGACAGGTTTAATACGTTATGTCTCTCTAACATTGTACAACTCTGTTTATTATTCTTTTTTTTTTTCTTTCCATGCATTTTCATATCACTTTGTTCTATGCTTTTTTCTTTAATCACTTTGATTTGATGCAGAAACATCAGTGGACCTTAAGAGTTGGTCTTATGTAACAAGTACATTGTGTTTTATGGAGTGTGTGATTACACAAACAGGAAAGCCTTTTTTTAGTATCACATACTGTAATTCATTGTTGTTTGTTACATTGTTAGTACAAAAGCTTTTCACTAATTATCCCTTGGGACAAGAAAGAAAGTTTTCTTTTTCATGTGAATCCAGTTTGTTGAATGAACATTTTGAGCAACTTTTTTGTTACTGTAAGCACTAAATGTATCACATGAGAAAGGATCTGATACATGCATCCTATTATTGTTTATGAGGGAGTTTATTTAATTCAGATCTTGGCCACAGTTTCAATAGCTGAAATTACATATTTAGATTGTTTATAGCCTCTTTGAAGATGTATGAGCCCTCTGTGTGCCTCTATTTCTCTGCATTATGCTAAGATTTTCCATATATATTTATATATATGATACAAAATAAATACTGTTATGATAAAGAAAAATACAATTTTAAGCGAAGGATTCAACTTTTGATAGTTTGAATAAATGTTTCTGAAAAACTTGTTTCTTTACTCCCACAATCAGATTGCCACTGAAAAAGTTAATAGAAGAGATGAACAGGTTGAGGAGCTCTGATAGACATCCGCTGATGTTATCACGTCCTAATATCTACTAGTAAAGGATGTTATTCAAAAACTGCCAAAAGCGTCCCATAAATGTGTGAGTGTGTTTAGTATTCATTCATGCACAGCCACTCACTTGAGTTTGGTCCAGACATCCTGGTCTCCAGCTCCTGGATCTGTTTAACCAGCAGGGAGATGTGCTGCAGCAGGTCTTTGTTCTGCAGGAGCAGCTGGTGGACTCGAGCCTGGGCCTCCAGCCGAGCCGTGGCCTCCGCACTCAGCTGGTCCTTCAACAAGTGAACCTACACAGGAAAAAAAGGGAGGAGGGTCAAGAGATAGATGGATAGCCAGAGAAGGAGAGAAACAGATGCTCAGTTTCAGAGACTACTACACTTTAGGTCTGTCTAAATATACTCCCTTATCCATTTAAACACTTTTCCCACATGATAAACATTCAGAAATGTTGTATATAGTGAGCAGGACATTCATATTTCTTATGTGTCATCATTTTGAGCCAACACCAACTAAGCTGTACTTCTGTTGCACATCTTTTTATATTTGTAGAGTTTTGCAGGTCAGGATTTTGAGCAAAAAGTAGTTGAAGTGCTCGTGATGCTACATTATTAATTGAAGTATTGGACACTACATCAGAGTTTCCTTCAGAGTCTTTTACAGGAGATGGACTGCTTCGCCTCAAATGGACTGCCTCCCCTAATTAAAAATCACTACACTCATTTTAGTATAATCGTGTTTTTATTGAGCTGTTTGGTTCATATACAGATAACAATGAATCAGCTCTTGCTCCGTTTAACAATTTAAAAAGCCAACAGATGTGTTTCTCAAGTATCCGACTGACCTTCCCTTTCAGAAGTGAACCGATCAGAAGGAACAGTCATAACAAAATAAACCGAGAGGAAAATAACGAGGAAAATGCAAGAGTCTGTCAAACTGCATTTTCACTCATCCATATTCTTTCATATTTGCAGGATATTGCACTACAAAGGTGCAAAATGTAGATTGTGTTATAACCTCAAGCTCCAAATGTAAATAATGAGGGTTTGTTTCAGTGTTAGACAGTCAGACAGTGTTTGTTAAATGTAAGGTGTTACAGGAATTCACCCAGACACTTTTTTAATGGATGGAGCAGCTACTTTTTATATATGTTATGTGAGTTTTTATTCTTTTTTTATGGTAAGAAATAGTTTCTGAGTCGAAGTGGAAAGTTGCTGCTGAGATCTGGCATCTACAGTATCACAAATGAGAGAAACATCTGCAGATTTCTTATGGTTATAAAATTAAACATGAATTTTTTTAGGAGGAAAAGGGGGTAAAAGTGCAATTGGACCCAAAGTCATATGTTTTAATGAGTGAGAGCTAGTGTTTAGACCTTCACGCAAGTAATTAAATCGATCACGAGATGAGACGCTTCGGGATGTGGCTGACTCAGCTCCACAGATGGCAGTGACTGATCAATCGTACTGTATTCTTACTGTGCGGTAATTCATCAAAAAAGGACAAAGACCGAAAAAAACGAGTGTTTTTCCAGTCGGAGACAAAACAGATCAATCAAAGACGATCCGGTGGAGATGTGTGAGGAAAAACTCATCACACAAACACAGAGCTGGAGATAATGTGAGGGGGATTACACAGACTGCTAATATCTTTATTGCACATGGTTGAATAGTGACTGTGAGTGTAATCATTATTAATCTTTCCTCTGTTTGATCACTCTGAATCTCACCATGTGACATTTAACTGAGAAGACTTGAGCCTGATTACATACTGAAGTACTGTTGATCTAACTGGAGGGTTCATAAAATGTGTATGTTCAAATATATCTCGGTATTTGGGAGTGTGAGTAGATTATTATTTAACTGTTGACTGTTTCAAGGTTCAAGGTTTCTTTATTATCCGTGAGCGGCAATTTGGTTTACAGCCAGCAGTCGTTCATAAACAACAAACACAACAAATGAATCAATACAACATTCAATTAAATACTAATTTAAGTTTTAAAAGTGATTTAAAAGGCTGATAGCAGCAGGAATGAATGACTTCCTGGACCTATTCGTTCCGCATCGTCCTTCAGTGGATGGCTCGGCTCGGCAAAGATAGATCAGGCTTTTTTTTTTTTTGTTTAAAAGAAAGTGACCCGTGCCAGCAGATAAAAGAGTAAACGTAAAAAACGGATTCAATAAAACAGGAATAAAACATTTTCATAAAGGTGGTGTTGTCATTAAAACTGCAAAGTTTGCGGTAATTTGCGAGAATTTACATACAGCATCGACTTGAGATTCAAAGTTTAAAAAAGGCCAAGATTAAAATGGTTTGTCCCAGAAGAGGCGAGACTGCCACAGTACCTTAGATGAGAACAAAACCAGATAAAGGATGTTTGATGGCAGAAGCAGCCTTGAGTTCCAAGGTATAAAAGATGTGAACAGTTTTTTTTTTAAGTGTGCATAATAGGAACTAATTTTATTTTGTGTGCCAACTTCTGAGCATTACTATGAAGTTTAGAGACTCATTTTGTGTGCATGAAATAAAGTTAGTTATAAAGTTTGAACTGACAAACTGACTGTATGAAATTCATTTACTGAATAAGTACAGTACAGTGTTGTACAGTAAACTGTTTAAAAATGTTGTTTATACTGTGATTTGGATAATACTGTTCATATTCTGACTCATAATTGGTTTCGACAACATAAATTCCCCATCAGTCAATAATAAATGTTTGATTAATCCTTAATGAAGCTGCCAGAGAATGAAATCTAGAGTGTAATCTATTTATTTATGGGGGGAAAAAAGACATTCACACTATTTTATGGTCCAAGAGAACATTTTAGAGAAGAATACAACAACATGTTTGTGTTTTTATAGCTTTCAAGTAATTTATTAATAATCTGAATAATTGATTTGAGAGATATTTAGTTTGGCTTGTGGGTTAGATGCTACACTGAGACCATTTATTGTTTCATGTGTGAGATCATTAAGTGATTTCTGGAAAATATAGACATAAACCTCTGTGTGTGCTATCATCTACTTTTGTTGTTGTTGTTGTCGTTGTTGTTGTTTACTGCATGAAACATATTTTGGGGTTTTGCTTGTAGCTGCAACACCCAGTGATCAACACCAGTCAGGGACATTTATTGTATATTAACTCTTTCTCTCGCTTCCTATGTGTCTGTGAGATGTCTAATAAAAATAAGAAAAACATATTTAAAAAAAGAAAAAAAGAAACACATATGTTGACTCAATATTTAAACATTTGGTCTCTCTGTACAATATGTATACTCACAAATATGCAAACCCTCCAGTCTGGAGAAAACACATGTAATATTCTTCTATTATATTTATACTGAAGGACCAGCAGAGCTCTATTGGCAGATCCTCATGTAAACTTTATGCCGCAGTCTGCTGTGGTCTGCAAGATTAAAGCAGAGACTCCATTTCAATTTAAGATTGAAAGGCTCAAACTTCAATTATACTTTGAATCATTTATAGAAGAGAGGAGGGAGGAGACAGGAGGCACACCGTTCACTCAGCGCACTTTGTAGCAGCAGCGACGCCCCGTTTTTACTTCAAGGTACTCTCAAAATCAAATATTAGCAGCCCCCCCTCCTGCTCTTTTCAGCCTTCTCCTGTCCTTAGTGTGTTATTGCTTTTAACTATTTAAAAAAAAGGAGAAATTCTCAAGGTTTCAAATCACATTAACGGTTCAGAAGAAGTGCGGGTGTGTTCACAGAATCACTCACTAATGATTTTCTGACAGGAGCGGTGGCGTGGCTCTCGATAGTTTGAAGAAGCTTAACCCTGGAGTTCAATCATGGTTAAGCTGGACTTTAAATGTCAGCTGTATGTGAAGAGGTTCTGATTTAAAGAGCGTAACTATACTTTCACTCAATGACACTGAACACTGCACACAGTCTTTTTCTGACGGCCTCTTCTCAGTAAACCATGTTATATCCTGTTCTTTAAGTGCAGCGCTTATAAACAGCTTTATTAATGCCAGAGTACATCTAAACAGGAGCTTATAACATTTCCAGGAAAGCAGTCGGTGTTGATGTTACGACACGGGTGGCGGCGTATTTTCAGAGCTGCTGTGAATTACATCACCTCATGTGGAGGTACAAGTCACTGGAACTGGTAATGACTCTCTGGATTCTCATTTCAGCTCAATGTGGTAACACAGAACCTGTTACCGTGGTAGCGGGGAGGCTCTTGGCTTTTTGGCTGTTGACGTCAATAGTGACACACAACAAAGAGAGGGAAAAAAAGAGAGAGGAAAGACTACCAAACAAGCTGTAAAGGTAGCGGGACAATATGCCAAGCACACTGAAAACACTCCAGGAAGTCCATTTTTTATATTTGCTGTGGAGTTTAAATAGAAAGGGGTCAGATGAGGTAAATTATGTTGTAGTTTTTTATTATATTTTAGTTATATTCTAGACAAAAGTGAAATAATATCCTCATATTGGCACACCGTTTTACACTTACTTAGGATACATTTTATTTTTTAATATCAATCAGAAAATGTTTTTTTTAAAATGGCCATGATAATTTCCCAGAGCCTTGAAGCTTGTTTTGTCCGAGTAACAGCAAAAAGCAGAGAGATATGCAATTTACAACTGCATAAAAAAGTGAAAAGCAGCAAATCCACACATTTTAACAATTGGAAAAGAGTCTCCTTTTTTATACTTGTCAAATGATTATCAAATAAAATGATTGTTTTGGCTGTGCAGTGGACTAAAATTGCTCTATACACCTTTAAATCTGCATCTCTTTATGCTTTTGGATAAGAATGAAAGATTCTCTTCATGTGTTTTCAAATTAAAATCAACTGTTCAACAACTCATCCATGATCCACAGTCTCTCTTTTCTAATCTCAGCTTCTCCTTTTCGGCCTTTTCTATGATTAAACCTCATCATTCCCTCCATACTCATAATAAGCCAACAGGGCAGAGAGACACAAGATGGAGTCAAAATTGAATCACAGGCTCCATCCACTAGACCTCAATACCGCCTCCTCCTCCTCCTCCTCCATCCACTTGCCAGACAGAAAAACACGAGTCGAGGAATACAGTAATTTACTTCCATTATCCCTTCACTTAGCAACAAACAGAGGTGTTTCCACAGTGTGTTTGGGGCCAGGCTGCCTACTCAGACCTCATTTGTAAAGACTGACACCCTGATGATGACTTTTGGTTGTGTAATTTACAGCTGACAGGACCAGGACCCCCCTCCCCCGGTCTTTAGCTATGAAAAGATTGGAGCTTGACTCAGACGTCGACATATGCTGCCCTGCTGACAACTGTAACAGTGCATCAGCCACTCCTGCATGCTTTATACTGAGGCCTTGGGAGCAAGTGCCACATTTGTCCTGAAGACGTCCATGCCATATGTCTCACTGAGCTGCACTGACTCTGAATAGTTCTGTGCAGAGGCAGTGAAGAAGGAAATACATGCAGAATAAGATTAATGGTTTTTTTTAATAAAAAGTAAGACCTTGGCTTTATTGTGTTCTTGATTCAGCCACAAAAAGGTTAAATTTGGTTTTATTCAGCCAATGACCAGTACCGGTTTCTGTGGAAACGGAGCTCGGCCCTGCAGATAAAATATAAAAAACGAAATGAAAAATTGATAAGATGAGAAATGATAATGCTTAAATTATTACAGCGAGATCTCACTGGCTATTTCCATTCGCCCACTAGTATGTATGTTTCTGTCTGCGCTGACATGAACTCATTTTCTTTCTACTGTCACACCTGAACTGAAATATTACTGAAAACACAAATAAACACAGAGTCATTTGTGCTTTTTGTTATTATGAATCACCGGTTTGTGGGAAGCCCTTACCTGAAATGATTATAATTCAACATTTTGATCCATAATTATACCACTGTCACTGTCACTGTCTTTTAGGTCAGTGCAGATTATCCTGGCTAATTATAATTTCCCTTTGCAAGGTTGTATTTACATGAAAAAAGCATATTTCCTTATCCAGCTCAACTGACAAAAAATTGGACCTGTGTTTGCAGAATAACAAGGAAACTAAAGATATTATATCATAATGACACATTACATAAGATAATGATGGTACCACAGTCCAGGAGTCTGTGATATTTGATCATTTATAGGACAACTATCTATTGTGCATCACACTATTTATAACTGAGCAGGGTGTGGGATACAATCTAACTACTATTAACTAACTTTAAAGTATATTTATTTACTGTATTATGAAATATTTCAGTCTTGCAAAATGTATGCATAACAGTTTTAGCCATTAACTTCCATAGAAAGCTGAAAACAGGACCCTTCCAGTCTGATAAAAGAATACTATTAGTCTGAAATAATGCGTTGCAGTACTTTGATTTTTAACAGTGTATTGAACATATTACGGATTGCAACACATTACAATCCATTATATATTAATGACAGTATTATTTCTCCCACTGCTAGATTGCTGTGATGGTTAATTTTGATGTAAAAATGTCGCTCAATGCCCTGAAGACCCTCTTTGATGCTGCTTTATTACAAATTACATTTGTCACGTTGTCTAGTTCATTCTCTCCTTTGGGGTGTACATCAGTGCCGACACACTGGTATGAAAATGAACATAATTTCTTTCCTCTGCATCACAGATTTTTAGACCTAATAACTAGAGCTGCGATTTATGTAGTTACAATGTAATCTGGTAGATGCAAATACATGATGGATAGAAAATTGGATTTATAATGGTAATAATATGCATGCTAACAAAAAATGGGTCCTAATGAGAGGTCTCAGCTGAAATAAATGAAAAGATAAACACATCTAATGACGTCTAATCAAACACATCTAATCAAAATGTGTCAGATAACAGTATAAATGCAGGCAAAGGAAGAAAGACCAGCCTATAGACTGTCCACTTTCAGGCCACAAGCCACCAGTTTAGCAACTCTGATATTGCTTTTCAAAATGTGAAAGTGTAAGAAAAACCTAACAACCTCTTGCTAAAAGTGGAACCGAGACAATGAGCCAATTAAAAAGGTGCAGCACTTGTGTTTCACTGTGGTGGTCCCCTGGTAGAAAACCTGCTGTTTCCTCCCCTCTTATCAGAGCGTCACCAAATTGAAGGAGCTTCAAGCGACTGAAATGACTCCTTAAAGCTGTAATTAGGCTGCAACATCTCTCTGTCTTTTTTCTGTATTGCTTTCTTTCTTCAAATCTCTTCCCCAGAGCAGAGTGGCGCCCAAGGACAATTTTCATTTTTGCAACTAACTAGTCCTCCTCTCACAACAGTTTGACATTTCGCTACCCGCTTTCCTTCCATCTTTCGGCTCTTTTACAATGCAAATCCAATATCTTTTTATTATCTTTCCTTGGAGACAAGCGTTGTACACAATGAATGATGGTGGTCTTAACGGCGTGCACTCCAAAGCTCGTCTGCTACAGTGTCAGTTTGTGCAGGTCGGGGCGTCGTTTTTGTCTCTATTTCAATTTGGCACACAAATCAGCACTTGGCACTCACGTCGACCTGAACTGACAGCTCTGTGCAGCAAGTAAATGAAACAGAATCACCCAAAAGCATCATAAATGATACAGACTAATAAAAAAAACATGTTTAACACAGTTTGTAGTGGCTCAAAGTAGTATTTAGTACTTTATTCGGTACTTTTAAGCCATAAAAAAGATGAAATTAAAGTTTTTAACTGCGTCTCCACCACTCGCTGCTGTTTAATTATCAGCTGATCAGTTTAACCGGTCTGTCCGTCCTTGTGGCTTCATAACAATCGGCCTACCGGTATGGCCAAATGAAGCGATGCCAATCTTGACAAGGTGCTCACTAGACATGTTTATAATCTTTATTTTTACAACGCTTAAAAGGAGAAAGTAAAAAAGCAAAGGCTACTTCTACTTCTTCCGCGTAATGACATCAGAAAGTTCGCACAAGCTGCTTTTAAAGGTTGATCCAGGTTTTCTTTTTTTGTGTGTGTGATGTCGATTCGCATATTTCAGTTGTGATTTTGGCACTAACATGCACGGATGTATGTTAGGAGTTTCTATTTTAAGTCCAGATTAAGAACAAGAAGTGAAATCCTACTACTGTTTGTTTACGTAGCTTCCTGCCCTAGACGACATCTTCACCTCCCGCTGCCTGCAGAAGACTCACAACATCTTAAAAGATTCATTCCACCCAAACAAACCCAAGAACACATCACAACTCAATGTGCAATAATTTATTTAATTATTTATTATTACATGCAATAATATCTATGAGCTCTTTTTGATTTATTTATCCCATTTTAATTGCCAACGCTGGCAATGAATGAGAGTATGGTATGTTTTGCTGTGCTGATGGAATGGATGCATTTATTTTTTTTATTTTTTTGATATTTAAGCCCGAACCTCGAGTGCACCTGAATTTCATTGCATGTTTTGTACAATGGCACTAAAGAATCTAATCTAATCTAATCTTCCTCATCCAGTGGACGTCTCCTGAGGGGCAGCTTCCTGAAGCTCGCCAATCAGAACAGAGGCTTTAAAGAGACAGGAGCTAAAACGGCTTGTTTCAGACAGAGGCTGAACTGAGGGGGCTGCATAAAGAGCCAGTATAAGATACATAAGGAGCTTTTTGAAATGTAAATCATGCAAATATATTCCAGTAGAGCACCAGAATAAGAATATAGACTTGGAAATGTGCATGACGCATCTCCTTTAAGACCATTTCTTTAAAGCTCTATATACCAGCTCTATATATGGTAAGGCTTCGCTCTAAAAATCTGGATTTATATTTTCAGTTTGCTTGTGACTAAGAGGGAACTATGTGGTTAAAATGAGCCAGCAGGACTCACCAGACAATGCAAAAAGTGCCACTTACAGAAAATCAAAATCCAGCAAGAAGATCACACACTGATGACCTGTTATTACTGGAGAGTACGCTCCAAAACCACTTCAGCAAAGAAGCATTCGGCAGCACCAAATATCAAAAAACACCAAGATGTTAGGGATTACTCTGCAATCTTGCAAAAAATGTAGAATTTGTTGATTAAGCTGTTTAAATGATACCATTTCCTTTTCAGAAAAAAAGATTGAAAAACAGTGACTCTCCCACTGGTAGTGTAAGGGGATTAGGGCTGCTGGTTGTTGGCTGTGACTCCACAGGGTTGGTTACTGAGGATGTAATCTTCACACAGGATTACCATCATTGCATTGCCTGCCCACGCCACTTTCCCTTTGATGTGGAAGCATTTGAAACCCCTCCAATAGTGGTTCGTCTCTGTTTTCATCTCATTTTCGGAGTAAAAGAAAGACTATAAAGTGGGGAAGTGATCATTTTGCTGGTGCAATGATAAGGAAACCATTAGAAATGTACTTACACTTGTAACGTGGGTGACATGGCAAGTGAGAGTGTGCTTGATGAAATGAGAGAGGGAAGGAGAGAGAGAGGGAGAGTCACAAAAGCCTGAGCAAAACGGAGAGTGAGGGGGGAAAAAAAGATGGAGAAGGAAATGGACAAACTGATGAATGAAAAGAGAAAAAGGCACAGGAAAGGGAAGGTGGTGTAACAAGAGAAAGAAAGGAAGGTTGAAGAGAGGATATGGAGGAACTGCGAAGGGGGGAAAAAAACTCAAAACAGGATGAAATAAAGCTGGCAGGAAGGAAACGAAGGAAGTACGGGCTAAACAAAAGTAGGAAATGCGAGGAGGGAAAGCAGGAAAACCCGACTGAGGAGCGAGAGAGAGAGAGAGAGAGAGAGAGAGAGAGAGAGAGAGAGAGAGAGAGAGAGAGAGAGAGAGAGAGAGAGAGAGAGAGAGAGGTCAAATTGTTATATTATAAAGCGGTAACGGAGCGGCATCTGCAGAGTGAGCTCCGTCTTAAAAAAACTAGATAGTCGATTTGCTCCCTCACTTCCCTGCCTTCATTGAACATCTCCACTTCCCACTCATCCCTAAGTGAGCTGTGATTAGCGCTGGCCAGCTTGCTTAATTTCCCTCCATTTACTGTGACCTCTGCTCAGGCTCTGTGTGTGTGTGTGTGTGTGTGTGTGTGTGTGTGTGTGTGTGTGTCAGGGTTTAACATAAAGGATATTTTCACGGTTGCCTGGTTGGACTAAAGGGTCGCAAACTTATTCATGAGCTGAGGGAGCGACAGTGAAAATAATCCTTACTTCACGCTTTTGAGTCATTCCTCCTCTCTATAATGTGTCGTGGTGACAAATATGCTCCATATTACTTGTGTCATCGCTTTGCAAAACAGCTGCTGGGATCATCAAACAAGGAAAATAGGTTGTAACTGATGATTATTTTCATTGCAGATTAATCTGTCAAATATTTTTATTGATGGTTCGTGCAAGTTGCAAAAAACCTATTTTCTCAAAGATAAATGGGTCGGTGATGTTCTTTTGTGTCCATGTGGTTTAGTCAAATTTAAGAGGGAAAATAAACGTATGAATAACTTGCACAAATTCTTTTTTTTGTGGACCCAGCATCAAATTTCTGATTTTAATCCATTTTGAGAGAATATATTAGAGGATTATGGCAAAAATGTCTAAGTGGTGTAACCATAAAAACTTTGTACCAAATAATTCAACTTGCTTAAAAACAGTAAATTCTCAATAAATTCTCAATAAAACACCATATCAACTAGTTTGGCATGATCTTACATTATAACTTTTATATTAAATAAAGGTAATGGAATACAATTGTTCTAAATGTTACATTTAATCTGGGGAAGCATGGAGATCAGAAAACATTTACATGTTTTAAATGAAGTAATTATTAGTATAAGTCCACTTAAATACACTGTAGGTGGATCAAATATGTAATATTTATCATTCTTTTGTGGTTACACCATTTGACATTTTCAGGAGCATTCAGTCTTACTTTTGGTTAAAAGAAATGGTGCAAATGTCTTTTAAAATGACACTGCATGCATAGATACCAATAGAGTTACTGGTGTTTGAGTGGTTAGAGAGGATGCCACATAATTGCAGCGTCCCTGGTTCGGATCCAGCCAGGGACCTATTCTGCAGGTCACCCCCCCCCCCTCTCCCCGTTTCCTGTCCACCTCTATGCCAGTTACTGTCTAAATAAAGGCAAAAAAGCCCAAATAAATCTTTAAAAAAGATGTTTCAGTACTTCCTATTCAACAGTGACATTTTACTTCTTTAATTGTCCTTTTTCTTAATTTATATGAACCAACTTTTTAAGTGAAGACAGCTGAACATTGCTGCTACGGAGCCAGAATTTATAGTCCTTCAAAAAAAACATGCTTTCCTTGGTTTTATGTTTTTGTTTATCACAATTGTGAGTTTTGTTGTTGTGTTATTGTATGATGACATCATGGGGGAGAAGATTGCACTCAAGCCTGACAGCCCTGTATAATCCTTTAGGGACTGCTGTTTAAGATAATCAAATCACAAACAAGAAAAGCATGACTAAGTAGGTTACTTTGTCATTCCCCCAAATGTTTTTCTACCAGCAAAGAGAAAACAAATCACTGCTATTTTATCTTCTGGTGTGAAACGGAGGAACGCACCAGGGGGAAAGCCTTTTTGTTTTGAATGAAAAACAAGTTGTGGAACTATTAATAACACAAAACACTTTTTTTTTTGCACATTATGCTGGTATGTCAGCAATGTTATCCCTCTCTCTATCTGTGCAGAACTAATCAGATTATTACTTTCTACTGTTTGACCTTCTAGTGGTGGAGTTAGCTCCCCCTCATGAATGATGTTTAGAAGTAGCCTCGGGCAACTTTAGTCTTACCTGTAGAGAGAGTTTGTCCGACAGAGAGAGAGCATAGATATTTTATGTGCACAAACAGCCAAAAAGGTTCAAATAAACATTCGGTTTGTAACGATAAATGATCCTCTTGAGATTCAGCACACTTCAGCACACACGTGAGAGAAGTACTGAAGTGAAAATACCCTGCAGCGTAAAAACTCATTCAAATTTAGAAGCCTGTGCGTATGTGTGTGTGGATGTGTGTGTGTGTGGATGTGTGTGTGTGTGTGTGTGTGTGTGCCTTAAATGATGAAAAGAAGGGTCCGTTTCCGTTTTGTTTTGTTTTGTTTTGTTGATTAAATTGTTGGAAAAGCTCATCAGAAGTTCTCAGATCCCCGAGTGAAATTTTCAAATATCCTGTTTTTGTCTGACCAGCATCCAAAAATATTTCACTTAAACTGATACATGACAAAGAAGTGAAGCATATCCACATTTTTTAAAGTCAGGTTACTTTAAATTATTATAGGCCAAAATGTAAGATGACAAAAACAGAAGCCTGAAAAGAAACAAAGTGAAGTTTCAGTGGAAACTCATTTAGATGCTGTGTGGGGGGAAACTGTTACAGCAGCTCAGAGAAGACCGCTGGGAAAACCTCACAAAACAGCAAATGTCAAAACAGCCAAGGTGAAACAGATCCAGCTCATGGTAGCTCATACTCATTTAAAATATCCCACATTACGATAAAAACTTGCTTTCATGTGGAAAAAAGCAGTTCTGACTCATTTAGAAACCTACAGCGGAGTCTCTGCCAGCGGGCGTTGACCTCTGGCTTCATCCAGGTATAATTAATAGCGTTTATTTCTGGGCACGTTCTCTCTGAGTGTGTGAGCTGTCAAATGAAGCAGCGGTCTGTCCGACGTCGCTCAGGTCAAGACAGAGGAACGGCTAAGTTCAGTGTGAACAGGCGGTTTAATCAGGAGGGCCCGGATCCGTCTCAGGAAGCCATGACACTATTTTACCGTCTGGGACACTTCTGGGTCAGGAGTGTGTGCGTGAGAAAGAGAATGTGTTTAGGTGTGAAATTGCAGTTTTAGGTTTCCAGGCCTTTTTTTTTTGCAAGTAGGCTGACAAAGCGTGTGTGTGTGTGTATATGTGTGTGTGTGTGTATATGTGTGTGCTGGGTGATTGATTTACGATGCAGTGTGCACTCGGTACTAACTCATTTTTTAACAAATCCAGACTGGATTGCAGGTGGGAAATGATCTCCTTCACTGTGTGTGTGTAACTTGAGTATTTCCATTCGATCATATGTGTTTTTTCCTGTAAATTGTGATCAAAAACGGCTAATTACAACATTTAATAAAGATGACTCCAGCCACCAGTAACCCTGTACCCTGTATAGATGATAAATTAATGGATTTTTAAAATACAATTGGCAGATAAATGCTCTGTAAATATGTGTTTGCATGTACTGTGTTCACTTTAACATATGTGTGTGAAATCAGACTAAGAGAAGCAAGTGTGCTAGTCAGTGTGGTGTATTTTCATAATGTGTTAGTCAATATTTATTTTTATTCCAAACCATCTACTTGAGAGCAAGTATTTGGATTTTTTATGCCACACACTATCCGTGGAATCAGAATTGTTTTGTGCTGATGAGAAAATGTATTCAACAAATCAGATCTGAAGAGGCCAGAACCTGAAATACTGGTGTATTTTAAATGGACTTTTTCTATATTTAATAAAAAAAATCTCTGAGTGATCACCCCACTGTATTATAATTCTTAAAAATGATTGTCTGAGTTGCTGCAACAACTGTCAGCCCTCTCTTCCATCCTCTGAGCCCTTCAAAGAAAAGTCTCCATCTCTCTGAAGTTCACAGGGACGATCACACAATCTGGTATCAGTGGAATATTCGGCATGAGCCAAGAGTGTCATTTATTTTTTTCCCCTGCTTTGTCTTACAATCTAATGTTGTAGTTTTTAAAGTTGGAGCAAAGCAGAAAACATCTGAATGACAGCTGGTATAATTGGTAAAGTTGGAGTCCCAATTCTAACTAATATATGTTACTATCAGTGTAGACATTATTCAGTTAAAGTAAGTGTAAATTATATGAGGATAAATCATATTAATACTGTTCTGTATCGTTTAATTAATGGCACTTTGGCCTGCGATTATCTCTGAGTTTATCAGCTTTTTTGTACATTTTTAAAGATGCCTCCAAATCTTGCCAAAAAATGTCTCTATAATGGACTTCAGGAAGCTTTGTCTGCAGAACGATAAAAAAAAAGAGCAGCAGCTAATGCAACACTTCCACAGAGAGCTGCAACTAATGACTCCCAAAACCCAAAGATATTCCCTTTGCAATGATAAAATAGTTTTATGTTGATCGATTACTCGATTAATCAACAAATTGTTGCAGTCCTAATTCAAAAGACAACAAACACCAGAGGATAAAGCATTGCTTGTTACGGTAATGAACTTCACACTATATGCAGGTATCGGATTGCAGTCTCATTAAAAAGATGGAATGTGCAAAGTATATTATGAACGCAGGTAATTTTATCACTCCGATGGGAAAACAGAAAATGCAACACTATTTAAAACCATTAGAGCACAACAATCTATGAAGCACAGATATTAAGAGTTATCAGTATTAGTGAACATGTTTCCTCATCCACCTACAAAACCTCCAATGACCTAAACAGTTAGGTGGAAAAAGCTCCAACACAATAGCTCATCTCAGTCATGTACAAGCCTTAATGTTAACAAAAAATAATGCTCACAGGGTTTGCCTCTGAGGAGTGTGTTACATATTGAAACTGGAAGGTACAGAGTGGGATAGCCTGCTTGTAGTATGGACAGAGGCCAGCAATCGAAGTCCTGTTCATATATAATTAAAGGGAATGCATTTTAAATCAGCAGTTGTGTCTGTCGATTATTGAGTTACTAACAGCTGTAACTGAGCAGCACCTCCACCAACATTACTTCTAAAGCTATTAAATTACACAATTATGAGATCACTAACTGAGAGTGGTTGTTAAGAGAGGCTGAAAATCTGAGCAATGTATTCTCTGCAGCCAGGGTGTTATAATTAATGGTTTAAACTTAAATCTACGCCTTTGTCCATTTCTTTGTTTATAGACTAAAGATGGCGGATATTTGAGTTATCACGTAGCGTTCTCTAATCCTCAGTGTTTCCTAACCAGCCGTCTTTGGATGGAAAGTTTCAGATATGAAAGGGTGTAGGTGTGTGTGTTAGTTAAACTCACCTGTGCCACAGCTACTTGTGTCTGCTGCTGCTGCTGCTGAAGCTGCTGCTGGAGCAGTTGGATCTGATGATGGACAGACAGAGGGGCGCCTGGCGGGAGCGTGCTCGATGCAGGGAGCAGCATCCTGGGGCTGGCGATCAGCAGGGAGGCCTCCTCTGAAACCTGACACCAGGAAGAGAGAGAGAAAGAGAGATGAAGTCGATATTTTGTGACCTACAGTATAAACAACTAAGACATATACTAAGACAGTAGCGAGAAAAAAGGGATATAAAATAAAACAGATTTGATTTTTTATAATTATCAATTCATGCTGGGGTGTTTAAAAAGCCTGCAAACCAACATTTGGGACCATTACATAAACCATTAAAATATTTGGCAATGGTTTATCACTGCCTTGAATTAAATATTTAAGCACAATCCAATATTTTACAAACATTTTTAATGATATACTCATCCTAACCTTTTTATGTGGCTAGAAATCTATCATTTTAAAGAAAGATGAAATTGATCTACTGTACATCTGAGGTAAAGTCAAAGTTTTAAAACTGTTGGAAAAAACTAGTGTATCAAGTTTTCCAAAACTTGAGATCAAATGCAAATACATAGAAAACGACCCAAAAGAAATTAGATATGAATAAATGTAATCAGGAAAAGCAATCGCATCAATAAAATGCCTTAGAGAACAAGTCATCATCAAAACAAGAATCTGAATTTGAAATGTGGAATTGTTGATTAGCCGCAGCGGCGTGGAGCGAGCGGTACTGAGAATGCAGATCAGCTGCACTGCAACAGCTCCACTCCAACAATAATGAGCTCTGGGACTCGCTTCTCCTTCATCTAAATGCCATCAAGCATCCTAATTGTTTCAAGGCTTTGGCAACAAGTCACACATTGTGACCTCTTCGCCATTCAACCAGTCAAAAATGTTTTTTATCGTGCATTAAAAGCACCTTATTCACACGATGGCTACAGCACATCAGCACCACTCTGTTTTTAATGGTAATGATGAGATCCAACCTGGCAACATCTGAAGAAGTAGAAGCAATCATCCGCTATCTCAAATGCTTGATAGCTGCAAATTAGACAATCTTGGTCTTAGACAATATGGTGAGTGCACATCAACTCAAACACACTATGGCTCTGTGCAAAGTTTCTCCTCCTTGGAGTACGGTTATTATAGTTAACTAAAACTAAAATGAGTTAACTGAAAAGATAAAATCAGCCTTGATTTTTACTGCATCCTGTTCAGTTTGACTTATTGAGATATCGGGCTAGATCCAGTAGGGGGCAGCATAGCGGCTGCCGCATAATGCACAAGAAGAAGATGATTAACGTGCAATTTATGATTTTTTAGAAAGAATAAGAAGAAGTTACAGGCAGAAAACGTCACAGACCAATATGGGAATATTTTGACTGCGACTTCGCAGTAGATAAAAGTCAAAGTGTGGTGATGAAGAGTGATGGGAACATTTGTGGGATACAGCTAAAAAGGGAAAAATCCCTCTAATTTCAAAGCCCACCTTCGAAGCTCTCGCAGAGAAGCAGGAGACAGCTGATATAAGATCACAGTCAGACAGCTGCACCAAAAACAGCAAACCTTCTCTCAGTGTCAGTCATCATTTCATCCTTTTCAGCTTCTACTAATCAAGGATTTTCCTCCCAATATTAAAACTAAATAAAAACTAAACTGAAACTATTTAATCACTTATTAAACTAACTAAAAACAAACTGAACAACTTAATAAAAGTCAAAAATAATGAAAAGTTCAAAACTATAATAACCCTTCCTTGGACTAGTAGTATATGGCAATGTGGAAAAAGGCGCAGCTTAGCCCTTTACCTCCTCTAGGGAAAGGAAGTGATGTGGGAGAGGAGATAAATGAGACACACCTGTGAGCCGGAGGGGAGGGAAAAACTGCCAAAAGCAGCAGAGAGGAGAGCAGAGAGGAGTGAAAAGGGGCAAATATCTAAACTTAATCCATTTTCTGGGCAAACTGCTTAACCTCTTAAAGAAAAAAACTGTGAACTACACACAAAGTAAAAGAGAGTGGCAGTGGGTAAAAAATGAACCAGCTGGATTTTCCTGGATCACCCTGAACAATCCTGGGTTGAGGAAATGTGCTGATCCCCAGAGCGTGTTTTGGGGAGGAAAGTTTGTCTGTTTTTCCTTAGATACGCTCGGAAGCTGTTTCCTGCCTGGGTTGGATCTCAAAAAAAAAAAAAAAAAAGTGAAGCTAAGTCTTCCTGCCTGTAACTCTGCAGGCTTCTCCTACTCTCTCCCCCCTTTAACCTCCCACACACATCCTCAATCATACCTCTTTCCCTCCCTCCTTGCCCTTTTTTGACAGGAAGTAAAAACACACACACACACACACACACACACACACACACACACACACACACACACACACACACACACACACACACACCCACACACACACACACACACACACACACACACACACGTAACTTAACTGATAAAGATCTGAGTGTGTAAGACATACATTGAGTTAGAAGTATGACCTTATTTGATTTGTAGTGTTTTAATTGCATTGACTATGAGTTGGGTTCAGTGCCTTTAAATGATGAAGAAGCTTAAATTACTGTGTGTATATATACTTTTTTTCTCTAAAGTAACTATTTCACTTCCCTATGCTACGCTGTGTAAGGTATATTTGTAAAATTGTGGCCAATCTGTTACAGGGATAGTCAGAGTTCATGTATATAATGTGAATTCCTGGATATTATTAAATGTTCATTTGCAATTTTCTGTAGTGGTCCTATCAAAAAGTGAAAAAAAAGCTCCCACACACTGTCTTGCTCACTGCTGTTTGTTTTATTATGTCGCTGCAATATTTCAGGGTATCGGACGTTCATCAGGCACGAATGAGAAGGCAGTGTGTGGGAGCCTTTTTTAACTTTTTTGATTGCACTTTTTTCAGAGGAACACTGCAGTGGTCCTATGTAATATTTGTTGTTATAAGGTACTGAAATAGTTTATCACATGAGCTATGTTTGAGTTTAAAAAGTTTTGAAGGTTATAAATGCAGTTGCTGAAAATGAGAAGTACACCAGGGTCAGCTGTAAATGCCGCCTGAGGATATCATTGAAACTGTCCTTCCCAATTCATTTTGAAAGTGCAACGGCCAATGGGGAAACTCCAACACTGGGCTGTCTGCACCAGTGTTGCAACTTCATCACTCAGTCAGTCAATGACAGGCAGACATTTAGGGGTTATAGGGCTGATTCATGGCCTGTCCATCCAAAGAGAGGACCTGGGACTTAAATTCAGCCCCTGACAGCAGTGCCTCCCTTTGTCCTATGAAATACATTTGGCAATGTTGGGAAGCCAGTGAGGGATCATGAGCTTGTTGACTATCAGGTAAAACTAGCGTGAAAGTGTTTTGCCCCAGTGCCATCTAGCAACTAAAACAACTTGAGGTCATAAAGTCATCTCTTGGATCATATCACACCTTCCCACATTTAGAAGAAGCCCTGAGGTAAGACTTCACAGATTACAGAGCTCTTTCATTCCTAAATATATCATACTGTTGAATCCGAGAATGCATCATCAGAAGCAACATGTTGCCTGTAAGATCTGTGCAGCTCTGTATGTTGTGTGTGTCAGACACTGAATGTGAATGCAAGAAATAACACTGAATAAAACAATGTGTTGTGTTGTTATTATTGTTATTGTTTGCTGTTGTGTCATGCATGTGAAACAGAGTTCACCTTCTGATGCAAGACAAATACGAGTTGATGCAACAACAAGAAAGAGAGCTAGGTGGTTATTAATATAGATTATATACAGCTAATTTATTTAACATGTCATGATATACAAGATTGTCTAATGCAGTCTGAGCTTTCTCAATTTTTCCGGTGTCATCTCTGCTTTTCTGTTTCCTCGATCTTACATCAGTCAGATCCACCGCAACCGGTTACTGGATATCAAGCAGGTCTGAAAACTGCTGTATTGCTGCCAAGTGAACAATTAAGTCGCTGACTGTATCCAAGCTACGTTACATCAATAACAGAGGATGAAAAGTGCTTCAAAGTGACTGTAGTCGCGATGCAGGACGGGGTCGGCAAACAAGTCGACACCTGATTAAATTGAACCTGAACCCGCCTTCAGGAATCCACGCCAAACACACTTCACCATCTGTCTCTCCTTAAGCACCTTCTGGTGACACGCAGACTGTGATGTGTGCACACAGTCAGACCCAGCAACACTCTCCATGCGAGGTATGTATGACTGATGGCCTGTCTGAGTGGGATCTTTTAGGTTAATGAGAAGAAATTATCCAAGTTGACAGGTTTGTTTGGTGCCATCGTGTAATGAATGGCAAGGCAGAAGTCTCTAGTCGCTGTGTGTTTGTCTGTGTGAGAGAGAAAGAGTGTGAGTGTGTCATTTTTTTGGCAGACACTCCTGAAAAACATGCAAGGCCCCACAAAACAGACTCACTTTCTCTTGAAGTGCCTCTTTAAAACAGACACATCACAACTATTTTTCATTGGCGCAACTTAAAAAACACCTGAGACGACACTCCACGCCTGTTAAGTAGGAAACTGCTAAACAGGACTGCTGCGGTAGCTTTGAACCAGCGAGCGCAGTCAGGCAAATGGTGCAGGTTGGGTAACTGGAAGAGTGGATAAGATGATTCAGTACTCAAACAAAAGGAGAGAGGATGGCATGCTTTTCATCCAAGCGCTGTGGACACAGGAAGTATTCTCAATTATAGAGAAAGGGAAAAAGAAGACAGACATAAATAGACTGTCAGCGGCAGCGGGATGAGATACAAAACAGATGGAACAGAAATCCATCCCACCCTGAAATACATTTGAAGAGTAATCTCTGACATTGTTCCATAAATACAAGTCTGCTTTAATATTTAATACAACTGATTCTTGGTTTAAGCTAAACCACTCAATATAAATCCAACTATTGTAAACATAACATCCAGCATCACTATCAGCAGCATATCCAGGGAGAAAAAGGCATAAGTACATTTAACAGGGTGGATCTTTAATATCTGGGTAGTACAGTTAGCATTTAGCACCAAAGATAAAGTGGAAAATAACTAATTAAAGATTGAAAACATTAAAATGACTGCTTGTAGTAGTATTAAAGGGTCGCTTGCAGTACCAAACCCAGTGAGAGTCAACATCAAACCTAACAGCTTTACACTGCTTTTTGCTTCTTTTAGCTAATTACTTTGGGGCATAGACTTTATTAATGGTGAATCTCAAAGCTCTTACTACCTCCACACAGCTTCTGTAGTTGTGGTTTTGTTTTAAAAGTAATTTTTTCTGTCTTTTTTTTTATGCAAATGAGTGTATGCCGGAGCCGGAGGATGGTTGGTTGACTGGGTGAATGGATGCGGTGCACCGATTGGGGGACTGGGCCCGGCTGGCATCAGATTGGTCGGCTCACCAAGACCCCCAACCCCCAATGTGTTAGTAAGGATGGACTGCCAGTTCTGTTACTCTGTTACTCTGTTTTTGTTAATTAGGGAGGTTAGAGTATGTGATTTGGTTTCTTTTGTTTTGGTTATGGTTATAGTGGGTAACTCTTAGTTAGGTTTGTTTTGTTTGTTAATTTGACCTTTGTCCAACCTGAAGGTAACCTTGTTTGAGTTTGTTATTTATGCATTTATGCAAATAAATTCCTTGTTATTTGTTCTAATATAAATCTGTGTGGTTGGCTTCTTGGGAGCCGGGGAGCCGGGGAAGGATTCATGTTGTGTCACAGCATCAAACAGCAGAGACCAAGGTGAGAAAAGGCTAGTATCTGCACCTAAAGAAATATATATTATTCCCAGGAGTTGTGTTTCATTTCATTTTGATTATAGATATGGGAGACAACTCAGAGTCCAAGGAACAGGCAGGTAAAACCAAACCAGAGCTAAAAAGGAAAGCGAATATATGACTCACATTTGTCAGGTGTAAAACAGCAAGTCAACAATTTTTCTTTTTTTACTGAAATATGTCACCTTGCTTTGTCACTATAATTCAAAAAATGCCACAGTGAAGTGGGCCTAAACAGCCGTGAAGGGACTGGGTGATGCCTGGAGTGCCTCCTCAAAAACGAATGACCGAGCAAGGAAAGGTTGCAGCAGATGGAGGGGAAAAAAACCCACAGAGAATGTGTAAAAAGGGCAGAAAAATATAGTTCTTTTTTGAGGATGGATGAAGTTTATCTCATTTGTAAACCTTCTGTGTACGGGTACTGGGAAATAAAAAGTCCATCGATAGAAAATGCCACAGCGTAATGACGAAATCCATCATTTTTCTAAGTTAGTTATCTTAGACTTTTCATGTGGGGTTGGATGACTGAGTAAATTAACTTGGATGATGGATGGATGGATGAAAATTACACTCAATGATCGATTTTCATTTTGGGAGACAAAAAGTGAGGATAAGGATTGAATCTAATATGAATGCTAATGTGCAGCTTCGCACCAACACACAAGCAGACCTTCTGAGTTTGTTGAGCCAGGACTTGCATATTCAAACACTGTTTTAGTCTCTCTGTGCTGTGTTTACTGTACGAAATGAGAGACAATTCTTGCCGCTTGTGCACTGGATGCTGAACTTGTTTACCACAATCAAAGCCAATTACAGAAGACAGCAGAGCAGAATATTCAAACTGTGCGAGGGAGTTAAATAAGGTGGAGAAAAACGGCATACCAAAGAAATTCCTCATGATAACTACTTGAGCCAGAGTCTGCCAGAGGGAAACTCCGCTATTAACATCTAATTCACACTCATACACATACTAATACAGGTTCTTAGTGGGCAGCCGTTATCTTGTTGCCTCTCGTTATACACTTCGAGGGACAGAAGAAAAAAAAAAATGGCTCGGGAGAAACTAGGAGGCAGAAAAAGAAAAGGGGAAAGTGAGTAAGTTGCAGAAAATAAAGATAGATGACACAGGATAAAGGAAGTCTTTATTCCTCCTCTTCCAGCTGTGATTACACTATCTGCTCTCTGTCTTTCAAACAGTCTGCCCCCTCCCACACACACACACACACACACACCCACAAACACAGACAGACCCACACATATCCAGCCAATAAAACACCAAGAGGTTAGACACGGTCTGGTTTCCTTCACAGCCGACAGCCTCAGCTTTCAGATTTACATCTTTATTAAAGAGCTCTTGAGAGAAGCCTTGGATGATAATATTGGATCATACCATCAACTCTAACAGACGCTAGTAGTAAAGATGGTCTTATTCAGGTGAAGGATGTTCACATGAAGCTTTGGTTAAGTTTCCCTGCATCTATGAATAAATGAGTTAAGTGAATATTCTTTTCACAATGGATCACAGGACTACTTTTATCTGAAAGAGGTCGCTCATAGTGATGAACCCATAGAGGATTATCACTACACTCTGTAGTTTATCTTGCTTGGTTGTATGGCAGCTTCACAGTGTCTTTCAGCTCATGGTTTTTTGTTGTTTTGACCACAGCTTCATTGTTTTGTTCATAGCGTTGTTTTCAGCCTCAACAGGGAGCTGCTTTCAACAAAAAAAGCTCTACAGATCCACTGAACCCTACCTTTACTGCACCAAATGGCAGACAAAGTTAGTGACTAGCCTTTAAACATAGTGGAGCCTTTCACATCTCAAGAGGCAAATATCTCCCTGAGGATTTAGTGGACAACAAATCAGAGCAAAAAGGACATTTATTTGGCAGGTAGATAGACTCCAAATGAATGCTGATCTTGCAACATATTTCCTGAATGTGTAAGGAGGCAAACTTTCTCTAAGAAGTTTGACTCAACAGATGATGCAATCCGTGTTGTATTCAAAGCCTGTTTCTGCTGTCCCTAAGAACAAAAGCCTGCAGGTTTATAGAATTGCAAAGGAAGATACATGTAGTTTTAACTTCACAAGTATTGATCTCTGTTATTTGGTGATGAGCAAACAATTTTAACTGAACAATCAACCTTTTTAAGTATTTTCTTTGCAGCTGACATCACTATGCTTTGAAAAGTGCTTACTAAGCTAATCAGCCAGGAAACTAAAGTAATAGATTATAATAATTTATTTTTTCAGTCCAACTTTAGTGAGTGAACTCTTACCCCTTTCAGATATTCTTTTGAAAACCCCCAGACCACCGGGTTGACACAAGGTTAAAGACTTTCTGCTTGAGCAAAATCGAAGAGCTGTGTGCAAAAGCGGTATGTCTTCACTCTCTCTTGAGAATACTTTTAGTGGTAACTGATCCATCAGGTTACCATTTAAGCATTGATTGAGTAAGCATTAAAAAGCATTGCTGTCACTTTCCGACATCCTGGCAAGGTCTTACAGACAAAAAGTTTATATTCACGGAAAAACAAAGCATCTTACTGGCCTTGAGCTTCCCAGTATGAAAAGGCTTGCTTGTAACATTTTCAACACAAGGCAGCAGTGACCAAGAAGCTGTGAAATGGCTGGGTTGCCTTTTAGATAAGGTTTTCATCAAATAACAAATCAGTTTTCTTTGTCCTCGTATTACCTTATCTGCTTTGTTGCTCTTTCACAGCAGAGATTGTTGTTATTGCTATCCAAGTTGTTCTAAATGCCATTTCTTGTTTCCACAGCTGATGGTTACCTCATTCATTTTTAATGATGACATACAGTCACGCAGATGCTGACATTCTTTTAAATGTCTTCCTAATTAAAGAAATGGTTCTCAGTGGGTGTCCTCAGGACCATGCACTGTTGGTTTTGGTTCTAGCAGTCTAATCAGGACCTGATTAGGACCAGTAAAGCCAGGTGAGAGCACTTAACTATCTGCTAGAATAGACAACCAGCAGGGATCTTTCTCCTGTGGAGAAGAACTGTGATCCACTAATGTGTGGGTTTGGTTTGGAGATGGGTGGAACTACTCAGGCTTGTGTTAAGCTTGAATTTGAGAGTTAAATCAATCCTCTACTTTTAGACATGGGTAAACACAAGTAGTATATTTAAGGATTAATGAGGAACAATCCGTATCCATGACTGAATTGCGATCATTAAGTTACCATAAAAGATGCATGAGCAGATTTTCTGGGTCAAACCTTAAAAATGTTTTATTTTTACTCTGATCTCAGTGGAAAGATAAGCACATGGCAGTGGAATATGCTGGTTTACATCTTCAGTGAGACCTCTGCAGTGAATACTTCTATATTTTTGACATGAATACAATCCAGTCTGGAAGAAAAGATACTGAATGTCAGCACAAGATGAAGTCTAATGATGTGGAAAGTCTGGACAGAGAAAGAGAAAGGAAAGACACAAAGCCAGTATGCTCATTTGAGCCGGTGAGTAACTAAAAAAAAAAAAAAGGCAGCACAAGAAATATTTGGCTTTATTTTCACGAAACCTGACCAATCCTGGACTGACTCAACTCTGTCGGGGTCAAAAGGTTACTGTTTTACACTTTTGATTGGGTAACACTTTTTGTGGTTCTGTTATCAGCTAATAACTCAAACTTGCACTCCCATGTACAAAGCTGAGGGTGAACTTCCTCCTACATTAGAAGAAACAAGGTCACAACATTCCCAGATAGCCATGATATCTATATACACGTATGCCTGTATGATGGTAGATATGGATAGAAACACAAAGATTAAGTATGAGTAATGCTAAAATGATAAGATATGTACAATGGCAGGATTATGGCTATTAGCCTTGTGACTCCTTGCTGGTTGGCAGTTCAAAGTTATATCCAAACTTTACAAATCGACGCACACAAACATGCGGACACACTTTTTAAGAAATCAAATCATTCTGACCGCAAATCATTGAATCAGGCCGCAACAAACCCCTGCAGAGAAAAAAAAACTTGATACCAGTCTCACCAATATAAATGGGTCAAGCGATTTTCTCACACAGACCCATTGAGTTTACAGTCAGTGAAAAATCGAGAGGCTGCGTTTTCATTACCCGCTTGTGTGTGAGGAGTATTGAAAAGATAAGTCTCTGTCCTGTAAGGCTGCTGAGGAGACAGCCAGGATGAAGAGCCATGGGAGTGTTTGTGTGGATCCACCACAAAGGTCATGAGTTTATGAGTTTAAAACGTATATATACAGTGCTTATGAACTAAATGTTATGAAACCATAATTTTCAATTTGGTTTCTCTAAATAAAAAAACATAAATGCATTGGTTTTACTATTCTGACTTCTATAATAAGATGAGGTAAATCATGTCAAAGCAAACAAGTTAACAATTTTATAGACAGTTAAGCCAAAATTATTATATAAATACATATTTTTATGATGAAGTGTCCATATAATCATCATGAAATTTCATTATATGCAGACGACATTTTAAGCTATTTATACGATATAAAGGATTCAATCTAAATTTTGGAGATGCTTGATTGATAACTGATTAATGGCAGAAATAATATACATAAAAAACCCTGAACACAGAAAAATATAAGATACACATTTGAGCTAGTCTACAATATTTAATTATATGTTGCTTATTATTTAGTAAGTCTGAAACTACCTTTAAAAATGAACTATTTGCTTTCATAATACAAGCGATAATACCATTTTAAAAGGATGCCTTTATTTATTTATCCCTTTGATGAGCAAAGTCAATGTTAAAATAAAAATACCCTTTTTTCAAACCCTCTGAATTTGACTGCCATTGTATTTTTTAAAGAACATCCTAAGTCATCATTTATTTAGAGTGGTGGCAAAGTAAGA
Source organism: Scomber scombrus (assembly GCF_963691925.1). Classification (NCBI taxonomy): domain Eukaryota; kingdom Metazoa; phylum Chordata; class Actinopteri; order Scombriformes; family Scombridae; genus Scomber; species Scomber scombrus. Next base: position 29,062,599 of record NC_084977.1, on the reverse strand, counting down.
AGTGAACAGATAGTTTTCTACATTCATTTTTGTTATTGATATTTTATCCCTGTAAATACATCATTGCTACCTTTTTTTTACAAAGTAAACTGACATCATTTTTGCAGGCAAGACTGATCCTTTTAGTCATATAACTTCTTTACCCAACCTTATTTCCTCAACCCACAGCTACTTTCAGTACTTTCACTGTTTTGTGTGAGCAAACTGCAAAAAAACATATTGATTCCATGTTAGAAAATTGTCCTGTGGCTAACTCCTTAATCTTCCTGGCACGGCAGCATCTTTTCTAGATCGATGGCTGCATGACATGTATCAATTTCCAACTCACACAGACAGGAAAGCTGTGATTCATATCGTTTCACATATAACCCAGCACCCTTCTCACGCTGAAATCTTCATTGTTCTTTACTGTCCTGAAGCCAGGTGAGTAATCATACTTGTGAAAATGGCACTGATGGTGTTATTGTGGTTTTCACATTGTCACGAGATAAATGAAATGGCTACCAAGGCTTTAAAATAGAGCAATACACATTCATACTTTAGTCATGTACACCCTGTAGTGCAGTGTGCTCATGTTTTTGGGGGGGTGTTTTACATCCCTAGAGTTTCATGTGGAAATGTCATGTTTTCTGTTTGCATTTCAATTGTTCAAATATTAGTACCATTCATATTAATGAGATAATCTGTTTACTTTGAATGTATTACAATAAGTAAAAACATATTGCGTAATCTGGAGAGAAGCAGTTTAGATAGTTAATGTTTGTATCATGTCAAGATTAAACCATAATATTTCTACTTCTTTTTAGAAATCATTGACAATTAAAAACATGAATTGTACAAGTACTCTGTGAGTGAGTAGTTGTGATGTCACCTGTTGGTTTGCACCGAAGCAAGTTTGAAGCACAAAGTTGCTGCTTATGATAGTTGCCATTTTTTCAATATGGGGCCAGGAGAGGGATTTTTTTGGAGCAAGTGTCTTGCAGCTGTTGGTAGCAATGTACTCCAAGTACTTATATTGGCTTCAGTCTCAAGAAGTGGAAGTTGCCACTTGGTTTGGACAGATCAAACAACAGAGTAATGAATTTACTATGGATCAAGCTGTTGGAAGGACTGAATTATCGACCAGGGAATGACCCCCATACACCGGCTGTGCCATTAATTTCAGGTGCAGAACAACTGAGGCACACTAGTGATAGAAACAGGGAAGCAAAAAGAGAGAGCGAGGGAGAGAGAGAGAGAGAGAGAGAGAGAGAGAGAGAGAGAGAGAGAGAGAGGGAGAGAGAGAGAGAGAGAGAGAAAGAGAGAGAGAGAGAGAGAGAGAAAGAGACAGAGAGAGAGAGAGAGAAAGAGAGAGAGAGAGAGACAGAGAGAGAGAGAAAGAGACAGAGAGAGACAGAGAGAGAGAGAGCGAGAGAGAGAGAGAGAGAGAGAGAGAGAGAGAGAGAGAGAGAGAAGAGAGAGAGAGAAAGAGAGAGAGAGAGAGCCTTGTCTGTGGAGTGCTGCTGGTAGCGCAAGTGTTTACACCTGGCTGACAGCATATGAAGGTGGACCAGAGGCAAAACCTATATCAAAGTGTTTTATGTGCAGCCTCACTTTAAAGCTCCCTCACTCATGTGAACACACACACACACACTTCCCTTCTCTCTTTGTATAATTCAAATAAAAACAAAAACAAAAGCTAAACTTGTGCACTGATCTATTTTTGTAGGGGAGCTCGTAAACATCCGACTGATGTAAAAAGAAAGGAGGTCCTGTTTTAAGGATATATAAAATTGAGATTATTTTCACATTGTTTTTATGTTCAGTTTGATCTTACGGTCTGTTCTGTAGTTCTGCATAGCGCTCATGGTTTAGGAGGCCATCCATCTCTTTCCAAAAAAACAATGCAGCCTCTAAAAATATGTAATATGCAGTCTTGTCTAATGTGTGGCCTTTGTCTCTCCAATTTGTCTTGTAGTAATACTCTTTCTGATCCCAGAGGCAAGCCTTTTAAAAGTAAGTGTCCTGACTCAACACCATGGACACAAAGCCCAAGGTAGGATTGATGTGTGCTCCCCGAGTCCTATGGGATCGTTTGAGTGCAGGGCACCCAGGGATTTGTCAGTCTAACGGGAGCTGACAGGGAAAGAATGAACTTTAACATTCACAGGCTGCTTTCCCTTTAATGAGCTTCCAGAGAAACCCTGAAGTGAACCAAATCCCTCCCCTCAGGGACATATACACACACAGTAGTGTGTAACAAATGCATACACATGGGGACCAATGTAACACCACACACTCACACACACATTTTATTCAATGCTACCTTTCCCCACTTGTCCCCACACATTCCCATCTAATCTGTAAAGCTGTTCAGAGTGACAAATGTGCTGAGGAAAAAAAAAATCCAAAAGAATACTTACATGTATGTGCAAGAGCAGCTACACACACTTTCTCCAATGACCTGAGAACTGAGGTCGTTCCTGAGAGCTCATTGTTTCAGTGATTTCACGCCGTGTTGCTTTCAATCAGATACTGTAATGAAAGGTCTCATAACTCTAATGTTAATGAGACCCAAGGACTGTTAAACAGCTGAATGGCCTGGTTTTGTAATCCACAGTTAGGATCAAGAGTGAGTCTCGAAGTCTTGCCCTGTTGAGTCTCATATGAGTTAACAGGTATGTTTCAGAGAGCCTGAAGTCGAAGGTGACATATAACATCTCATTTGGGCTCCTGATGAGAAGTTAAATAAACTCTGACCTGGAGTGTTGCCTAACAGCTTGTCTGTTTAATTATTTACAATTAATTGAGACTGCTGGAGCAGACACATAATTACCCATCGTTAAGCACAGATAAGGTCGTTTCCTCCAATGTAAATTTAAAGTGCAGTATATAGCAACAATACATGCATTAGAATGACATTATGAATAGCAGCTTGCAGAAAACTAGAAACATTATTTTAGTAGTGTGTACTCGAGTGTGTCCTGGGCCAAACTGAAGGACCATTTACTTAACTGACGCCTTCTACGTAAACAGAAGGACCTACTCATTCATGCACCAAATGTGTCATATTACTGTGTGAAACAACAAGAAGAAGCCACAGCAACAGGTGAAATGGATTCTCTGGCAATAATTATTACATTACTGGCAGACTACGTACGAAAAATGCGCTGCCTCCTACTGGTTAAAAAACAACAACGCATTTGGTCAAACTTTGCATAATCATGTACGTGGGAAGTGAGCACCGTTCACAAGTTGTTACTCCAGACGCATGTGGAGACCCAATCACAAGCCAGGTGTGGATTGATGTACTTGGTAGGGTTGAGCTAATGTGAATATTTGAAAATGGTTTAATATTAAGCCAATTATCAGACCTGTAATACCAAATCTTACCATTAGGTGTCACATGTGACTCTGCCGCTCCCAGTGTAAAATAATCAGGGTCCACAAATGTGAGTGTAGCAGCACCGCAGTCAGGACAACTGTCAGTGACACATCATGTTTTTATTTCTCACAATCATTTAACTTAACTTGTCCTCTTGTGCTCGGGTAATGTGTGTAGCAGCAGTTTCCAGTTTAACCCCCCGAAAACGCCGTGGCTACACACAGCATGGCACAACCTTGCTAACTAGCAGCTAGCCGCCATGCAAGCTGGTAAAAATGACTTTGTATCTGCAGGTTTTCTTCAAAACACAAGCTGCTTTCAGACTGCTGGAAGCTGTAAGCATCGGCTGGGTTTATCCAGGTTGTCGGTGAGGTCCGAACCATTAGCCAGGGTCAACCTACCTCCTCGAGCGTTTTTTGGCATCCAGCTGGGTGGATAGCAGCAGCCAGTTCTATCAGAGTCGGAGCCTTGGTTTGAGTCGCTTTTATAATCTCATCTCATAATGATAAATGGTGGTTCAGTTGTTTTGCATTAAATCAAACCAGTTTAAGCTTGTGTAGCAGTCTGAACCAGAAAAACCCAAAATGACCCAACAGTCCTTAAAGCTGTTCACTTGTAATTGGATCACACAAGACACATTTTTTACTGTTATTATTATTATTATTATTATCATCATTATTATTATAGTTTATAACTATCTGCTGCAAGTATCACAGTGTTTATAGCTAATGCTAATTTGCAGCAACTGTCCCTAGGAGGGCTTTTGTGAAAGTAAGAGATGCAAATATTTAGACAATTTAAAAAAAGAAGTAAAAGGGAAGTAAACCAAGTACATCCACACACTAAATACAATATAGCACATAATTAAAAAGAAGACAAGCATCATCAAACATGGTACAGAGTACTATAAGATACACATAAAACAATGCCAGGTGTTAATGGCCTATGAAAAGCTATTATCTCACTTCATGGACTGTGAATGGAAGAAACACTGCAATTAGATAAACAAACATTTAAAATCTATATTTCTTCACAAAATGATGAAGATGGCTTTATAGGGCACAAAACAACACATGGAGCCAGTCCAGACCATCCCTCTATATCCGTCCACTACGGTTCTATCTCAGTCTGCAAAGCCAGGCAGCTGAAGTAATAAAGAATACAAACATGATAAAGTGATTATGATACGCCATTGTTGCCAACTCACTGCAGAGCCCAAGGTCTCAAGCCAAAGACCAGTTTAATAAACACCCTACACCCCTTCTCTGCCCTTATCATGCAGTGTCATCCTCCCACTGCTGCCTCCATCAAAGACACAATTACACCCCTTGCATACGGCTATAAATCCCAGTAATCAACAACTTCTGTGCCACTCAGCCAGCTGAGACACACACACACACACACACACACACACACACACACACACACACACACACACACCTCCAGACAGGCCAGGGAGTATGTCTCCAGGTTATAGATAGACTGCTGGTGGCGGGTTTCCACAGGCCAGAGAGCAGACGGCCTGACTGAGAGCTGTATCAAATCTCTAACACTATGACGCCGCACAAACACAAACACAGACACATAAAGTGGATGACTTGCATAGAAGTCTTGGAGCTCAGCTGCCGACATATTGCTGATGGTTTCTGAATAGAAACAGTACAGTGGCAAGCAGAGAGCTATTAGAATTAATCATGCCACATGTGTGTAAACACAGACTTGATGTTAACTTGAGTTTTACCGGTGGTTAAAGCCCGTACATATATCCAAATCAAAGTGAACACAGAGTAGACTTTATTTTTAAGCCTCAAGCTTGTGTAAACTTTGGATATCCACCGTTACACTGAAGGCTCAGTTTGACCTGGAGTGACTGAACAGGTATTTGATTTCCTGCCAGCTTCTCCAAACTTTAACCAGACCTGACTCTAGATTTTGATAAACAGACCTATATTTCTTTTTTTGTACCCTGACCTATTCTAACATTAATAAATAAATGCACATTTTGTTTGCTTTAGGTATGCCCGAAAATCAATCCGGCATAGTGTGACATTCATGCAATTTTTTGTCACATTCTTCTCCAATGTTGTGCCTTTATTAGAGAGCTGACAGGAAAAAGGAGCAGAGTAAAAGAAGAGGAATGACAACCAAGAAATGAAGCAGGCACCACTTGTGATTTTAATACTAGCTGTTCTGCTGGTAAGTCAACTGTAACCCATTTAAAAGCTTTAAAAGCAGTCAATCCTTTACCGTATGCCTTATATTCATGAATAAAGTCAGCTGCTTGGTTAAAGGAGGAGGTAAGCACATGGAAGCTTAATAAGCCTAATGTTATATTTCATAAAAACATTTTTTTTTTTTTTTAAATCTTTTGAAATTAGCAGAGGTGCTATTTATTTCAGGCGAGGCGGCACACACACTAATTTGTTGTGGCTGACCTTGACATTGAACCAAGTACTGCATGCTTGGCAATTTATCCCAATTACTCCAATGGTTCAGATAATAAAAAGAAACATTCAAAAAAGGGCTTGCAGGGAAATAAAATCCCAATTTGTCAAACGGACTTTGACACAAAGGGCCTGATTTACTAAGACCCCAAATAAAGGGTAGAGATTGCATGTTTGGTTAGCGTGTGTCTTGTGGGTGATCTACTAAAAATAACTGTGCAAATGACAACAGGTGCAGACAGCAGTATTTAAATGCGTGTCTTAATGGTTTTTCACAAAAATGAAATGTGATCCCATGGAATTAGAGGTTCTAGTGGAAAAGAATAACAAACATATTGAGTTACAGAAAAAACTACTACCAGAAAAAACGCTATAGGGGAGAGTATTTGTGACAAAGTCAATGCTGTTAGTAAAACCAAAAATAGTCCACTCCAAAAATATTAACCCGGGTGGAAAAGTAAGTTTTCTGCATATTAATAATAATAAATCACATTTATATGGCTTTATGTGGCTTTATTCGCTTTATTCTATCATTGTGCCCAAGTTTCCTCCTCGCCATAGTAACAGCAGTCGACTGTTAGCAGCGTGCAGCGGTTAATAGCTGCCCTTCAAATGTGCATTTACCATCACCAATATTACCTTCAGGTTTGGTAAATCACAATGCGTGTGCTAAATTAACATATTTGCATTTTGTCCTCCCTGTATTTTGCACACTGGGGATGAAACGCCCCATATTGCATATTCATTATGACAAACATACTTAATGGACAGTGCGTATTATTTTGCACAGTTCAAAGACGCAAGCCTCAGTGCGCCTCATTAGTAGATCAGCTTGCACATTTTTTTTTTACAGGTGATGTCAAATTTGCACGTTTTTACACACGCAAGTAAATCAGGCCCTAAGTCATCTTCTCAAGTGATGCTTCATTATAAGGTTGTGTATCGCCTCCTGTACGCTTTTAAAGCAAATCAAGCCATTTCTAACCTACACTAAACTCTGTCTTCAGTCTCCTTGAAATCATTTCTGTATATTTAACATGTCTATTAAGTGCTATTTAATTATTCTTTTTTCTACAGTGGTCTCTTTCCTTCTAACCTGGTTGATAATATTTGGGGATAGCCATTTGTCCACTGCATCACACAGGAAAAAGACCACTACAGTAGATTTGACACAAGTCTCCGCTGATCAGAGGGACATAACCCCTCACAAACATCATAAAGAATGATTTACCTTGTTTTCTGAGTGGTTTATTTCAGCTGTCTTGGCCGTTTCGTCCAGATCAGTCACCCCTCGGTTGGGGTTCAACTCCTCCGCTGCCGGTAGCTGGATCACCTCGTCCGCGTCGATGTCCGTCTCCTCGGCGACGATCGGCGTCTTTTCTGCGCCTGTTAGCTCCCGAGCTGACCCGAGGAGAGTACACACACATACAGGTGGATAAGCACGCACGCCTGCATACACACATGTAGTTATGAGTATGTACACACGCACACATGGGCGGACACACAGACATTCGATTTAGTAAGAAGCCATTTCCATAAAGACATAGACACAGTATATAAAATGTGATTGTGTAGACAGTATGTTTTCACTGTTAAATGATACAACTCCTGGCAGACACTTAAGTTATACCACTGCAAAGCCGCCAGCCTCCTCTCTCCTCTGTTTTGTGCTTTTTCAGAGCATTCTCATCATTGTTAATACATTTTTAATGGGACAAATTGGTACAAATGGGATACAGTCCATGTTTTCGCTGAAGCAGATATAATTAACAATGGGGAACAACAATATTGTCTATATATGACAGCACAAATCGATGCAGAGTGTAACAAAGCAGTTTATGATGAGTGCTTTTACTCTTCATCTTCTGGCTTCCACACTTAAATTGTGACCTGAGAAGTTGTGCTCTATTTGTCTTCATTGTCAGAAAGTCCTTTGTTTTGTAAAGAATGATTATTGACTAAAAAGGAACTTTTGAAATACCTGCAGCAAAGGAAAACAACACATTCCATCAGGTAAGACTCATTAGCTGTCAGCAGTTGCTAAAACTTGTATCAGATCAATATGTTATAATAAGTTAAAATAAGGTTGTCCTATATTTGAAAACATTGCAGTAAAGTCAACAACCTGCAGTCACAAATGTGTTGCATTGCTTACAATTTCTTTCGATTTCCTTCATCAGGCGACTAAGCGGAGCGCAGCTACAACACAGTTTGTCACAGTTGTTGGAAAACTTTCTTCCATTGACTACAATGCCTCGAGTTGCTGGCTGAGTATTAGAACGTCAACGCTTGCTTTAGTGTAAATTGTAAATTATCCACAGCTTCCCACTACACAGAATTGAATTCTCTTTCTGGTGACTAAAAATAGACAGATAGTTACAGATAGACTCAGTCTTTATTTGGAATGAGGAGGTTTGTTTTCACAGCGCAGCACATATTCCAAACAACAACATACCGACATAAACACATATTGTTCATACTTCTTCCGGTATCCCATAACATACACATGTACTGTATACACACCAGGGCACGACCAATACTGGACTTTTGGAACCGACGCCGATATTAGGGAGTAAAAAAAGTCCAATATCAATATATATTGGCTGATAATACTTCCTCATTTTCATTACAAAAAAAATGTGAGTTCATGTATATATGTCCATGATATTTTACAGTTTAACAAACTTTAACTAACAAAAGTGGATAAAAAAAGCAAAAAAAAACTATAACAAAACAAAAACATGCATATATTAAAAAAGGGTCACACTTACATAAAATGCTGCCTATATAAGTTTAAAAAAAACCCAACAACAATACGATATATTTGTCATAAGGTCAATATTGGCTGACCGATACATCAGTCGGGCTCTAATACACACATAGATGAGTCTGGATCTATATACTGTGTGAATGAGGCAATTTGTTCAGTGCTGCTAAGATAAAAAAACCTCTGCTTAATTGAGCTCTTCTCCATTTTTAAGTCATGTATCTACGACCAGATGGCAATAGTGTGAAGTGTGGATCGAAGAGAGAGGCGATCATTTGCTATCATGTCATCATGTCTGAGAGATTGGAAGTAGGGAGGCGGATGATTTCAGAGGTATGTGTGTAATCCTGGTAAGTTTGCTTTTGTTGGAGATCGTTAACATGATAAATAAACAGGAAGAACACACAGAGCTCTGCTGGGGTTGTTTATGGATAGCACTGGTGTGTTGATCAAAACTGAGGTTATTGTCTATAATGAATCCAGGATATGTAAATGTGATGTTACTGCATTTAGAGCTACCAAGGCCATATTCATAAAGTATTTAATACCATTTCTACACGGACTGGATGGCAAATTTTTAATATGTTTCAAGGCTGCTTCTGCAAAACCTCATCTAATAAGATAAGTCATTAAAAAAGTCATTATTTTAAAAACGTAAAAACTACAAAAAAGAAGGATATTAAGGAGTAAGGATCTAGTAGTATTACACATATCACTTATCATTACACAACCGAGATAGATTAATTTATAAAACAGCAACGTCTTGAATTTAAAATAACATATTAAACACTTATCAATAGGTAATAGATAATTGAATTGTATGTGTTCTTATTTGCAGTCAGTGCAGCTCTCCTGGTGACTCACACTGTCTGACGTTTCGATCGAAGGTCAGGCTAAGGATGAACTCTGACACCGACATGTTTACAGTTTTAGGAGAGAGTTACATGCTGCAATTATTTCTTCATTTCTTTATCCGCCAGAGCAGCTATTTTGTGCAGCGTCTCCTCTGTTTGCCCGTCAACTTGATGTAATGAGGACAAGACTCCCGGAGGTCACGGCTGTGCTTAAAAAACTGGCACAGCACATTATTCACTATTAAAACTTTTCTTTATGTTTACAGATTAAACAAACGAGATACATAACATCTTAGCTTAGAGGTGTTGCATCTTTTTGATGAAGTGTTTCCCCTGATGCTTTAGATCTTTCTTTTAAACTAAGGTAATCACCTCTTGGCTTTTGCTTCATAGTTGATGCATGAGAGTGGTTTTTCTATTATGCTCTCAGCAAGAACGCAAATGAGCTTTTTTTTTTTTTTTTAGGTTTAAAAAAAAGTGCTTTAATCTTAAGTGTAAATTTTCAATTCGCAGGTGAATCTGTGTTTCGGGTAAGAAACATCTTGAATCAAAAGATGATGGATATTTAAATGAAGCAGATAAAAGGTGATGAAGAGCAGTGACAAGCCTGGCTGTAAAGAAAAGCTGGAGGCGATCACTCTGTTCCTTCATCACCGCAGTACTCTTCCTCCTGGTGATACTCTCTATAAAAGCCGCCAGGTCATTACTGGGAATCTGATCTCTTTTTAAACTGAGACTTGACTGGATCTCTCGTAGCTCCTCGAATGGAAATGAGTTCAAATATTTAAACGGCTTTGTGCGTTTGATTTGCGTCGCCACAGTTTAACAGAAATCATTTCAGATTAACTCACACACTTGAAAGCTAATCAAGTATTCAAAGTGCATGTCTTCATGTTTCCTCCTCTTCTTCCCCCTCTCGCTTTCTCTATTATTGCTTCTCCTGCTGCATTTTCTTCCTCTCAACATTTTACCATCACTGTCCATCCCTCTTCAACCTTCATCCCCATGCGCCTGTACTTCTATTAATACTCCACTTCCCCCTAACGTGCAGCACTATCATCGCCTCCTTCTCCATTACTGCTCTTCTATAAGTCCCTGCCTTTCCTGCTCCCTGATCCCTACATAATGATATTTTTCCTCTGCCTTCTCAGACATCACCTACATTTCTGAATTAAATATTGAAACGTGCAGCATGTGTCGAGGCTAAATTCTTTTTTATGAAAACCTCAGAGGAAATGACCTCTCCATCTGAACATGTTATTTCATGTATTGATACTTGTTCTTTACAGAATACAGGATTTTGTAAAATAATATGTTAATGTGAATAGCCTAGCTTAGTATACAGACTGAAAATAGGGGGATATAACTAACCTGTCACACTCCAAAATTTAAAAATACACCCACTCAATGACTAAACGCTTTGTATGTGCATAAAACAATGTAGTGACTCAATGAGGAAAAAAAGTTGTAGTAAGTATGTAAATAAGACTCAGTAAAGATACATGGGTCAGTGACAAATAAGGGTTGGAAAGATGAGCAATTCAAAAATATCTTTTAAAATAGTTTTAAAAGCAGCATCAGGTTTGTTAAAATCTACATTTTGTATTTTTGTTGGTTTTATATCATTTGAAATGACATTTGCACCATTGTCTTTAACCAATAGTAAGACTGAATGCTCCTGAAATGTCAAATGGTGTAACCACAAAAGAATGATAAATATTAAACATTTGATCCACCTACAGTGTATTTAAGTGGACTTATACTAATAATTACTTCATTTAAAAATGTAATTGTTTCCTGATCTCCATGATTCCCCAGATTAAATGTAATATTTAGAACAATTGTATTCCATTACCTTTATTTAATATAAAAGTTATAATGTAAGATCATGCCAAACTAGTTGATATGGTGTTTTATTGACAATTTAGTGTTTTTAAGCAAGTTGAATTATTTGGTACAAAGTTTTTATGGTTACACCATTTAGACATTTTTGCCATAATCCTCTAATATATTCTCTCAAAATGGATTAAAAGCAGATATTTGATGCTGGGTCCACAAAAAAAGAATGTGTGCAAGTTATTCATATGTTTATTTTCAAATTTCAACGCCTTTAAATTGGACTAAACCACAAAAAACATCACTAACCATCTGGCATTAAATGCACCATGATTGGCTCACTGGTAGCTCATTGGACGAGAGTCATGCAATGCATTCTGGTTATTGTAGGATTCCCCTACGAGTGATATAGGGGAATCTACAGTCTGTTTTTCTCAGTTTTCTCCACTTACATTTCTACTATACAGGTGACCTCATTTTAGGAAATCATCATATTCACAGCAGTGAATTCATCCTCCCAGAGTTTGTTCTGATAAACTTTTTTTTTTTTTTTGTGCTGTATTTTTAATCCACAGACAGCACTAACATTTAGCTACTAAGTTGACAAGGAAGTGGGAAGTATTAATTTCTAAACCCTGAAGGCTTTAATTCTGTGGTTGTGCTTAACGATCACTGAACTGCTGAATGGAACTTCCTGCCTGTGGCACCGTTATGTCTTATATTAATGTGAACTTACTGCTCCAATTAGACCTGATTTTCCATGAGTGGGCTTTATTAGCTTCAGATGTATAAGCTATTCTTTACACTGTTTGTTTGTTTTTTAATGAGATTATATTGTTTCATGTCGTGGCGCTGTGTACAATTGTTCTGAAATGTTGCGCAAACATTTTTCTGAGAATAAAACATAACTCCATCCTCACTTTGTCCTCTTTGCTTTGATTCCCTGCTGCTCAACCCCAGTTCTCCATCGCCTCTCCTTCTCTCTTAATCTACTTCTACATTTCATCTTTTCTTGCGCCCTCTTGTCCTCCTTGATCCCCCAATTTACTTTTTTCTCCCCTCTAACATCCATCTATTTTTCCTCCTCCCCTCCACTGTCCACGCTGTCTTCCAGCTTTCTGTTTCTCTAATCCGCTATCTCCCACTCTCTTACTCCTTCTTCCTTTTATCGCCGTGATAATTACCGTAGTTCTCGAGATAAGCTTATTGGCTGTGCGTGACGGCTCGTGTTGCTTAACGCACCGTGACACTGAGTGTGTGCGTAGTTGTTAAAGGCCTGAGTTTGTATGCATGTGGGGTCTGATAGAAATGTGTGGATGTACAGTTATAAAGCGTGGGTGATCTCTGGGCTCATCAGCATGTGAAAGGGAGCTCGTCTCTGGAGGGGCTGCAGGGGCTTGTGTAGATAATGCAGCACAGCTTCGGCGCTCTCAGATTGGGTTGTGGGGAGGGTGACCGACGCCGGCTGCTGTAATGACTGGAACGCTGGTGTAAAAAGGACTCCCGTTTGTGGTGTCTTCCAACTGCTGAATCTCTCCGTGTCTAGGGGGCTGTCAGACCCCACTCAGAGCCAAGTGTCCCTGGGGCTGCAGTGAGTGAAGCCCCCCCATGCTGTCCAGGCACGAGGCAGTGGATAAAAGTAGCACAGCCCACCAGTGTTGTTGTGCAGCGCCTTCTTTCTTTGGGTTGACTCATCCATGACATTCACTTCAGCGTTGCTCTCTCCTGCTTGCCAATTTGGGCACAATGCAGACATGGTGCACGGCTGTGTGCGTGTGTGTGTGTGTGTGTGTGTGTGTGCATGTGCATTACAATCTATTTGTGCCATCTGAGGACGTATGAATGTATGAGAAGTTTTTAGGTGTTTGTGTTCGCTGGGATATGTGTTGACGTCAGATTTGATTCTATTTTTTGGACTTTCTACAAACTTCCCACCATGTTCTTGATGATACAGTTGCAGGAGTTTTCACATTTATTCTATCCTGTCTTTCTAAAGGGGGGAAGTGTATAGTCTGCACTGCTGCTGTGCCTAAAACTCTGCACATGGGGGTGGGTTGAATCCTGGAACTCAATCTCCCTTCCTGTCCTACTTTCACACAACCCCGAGTCAACTTCTTTAAAACAAAAACTCCTGTTTATTACAACTTTATAACAACGTAGTTAAAGATCTTGAAAATGCTGCAATACGACTAAAAAATAGGTCGGACCAACACGTGTGGCTGTAGAGGATCAAACCCCCAGGTTAACCAGACTTCTTAGGAAACAAGGACACTTCCACATGAGAGAAATTTCAAAGGCTCAAGCTCATTTGAGAATGTCCTCTTCATCCTCTGAGCGGAGAGTTTGAGCTTCTCCCCTCGGGATGGAATTCAGATTAACAAAGCCCACATCTAACAGGGTGAGAAATGTCTTTATCTGTCATGCCGTCAAACTGCTCAGGAAGAGTGAGCTGAGGATCACTATTCTATATTATTATTATTGGTGGGTGAAGATCATTATCCTTTTTTTAACATTAATGAATTGTGTGGCTGGATGAACTGTGCATGTGTGCATGTTGTGTTATGTGAGTTTGTGTAGCTGCTTTAGCATTTGTTTTACATATGTGTTTTTCAAGTCTGTGTGCGTTATGTGTTTGACCTGGTTAAGACAAAGTTCAAACTAGTAAGAGAATAGGTAGCCAAATTGTAACCTAAACTGTTGACAGGTTTCAACATTTACTCTATTTGTTGTAGTTGCGAGTTCTTTACTGTGAAATGAAGGATTGATTGAGTTTCTTTCTCTCTAACTAGGGCTGGGCAATATATCGATATTATATCAATATCGTGATATGAGACTATATATCGTCTTAGAATGTGGATATCGTAATATCGTTATACGGCAGACGTGTCTTTTCCTGGTTTTAAAGGCTGCATTTCAGTAATTTTCTAAACTTACCAGACTGTTCTAGCTGTTCTATTACCTGCCTTTTCCCACTTTGTCATTATATCCGAATTACTGATGACTAAATCAAAATGTATTTGTGTAAATATTTTGTGAAAGCACCAATAGTCATCCCTACAATATCGTTGCAATATCGATATCGAGGTATTTGGTCATATATATCGTGATATTTGATTTTATCTATATCGCCCAGCCTTGTCTCTAACCTTTTAGATGTTCACTATTATGTACATAAGACCCTAAATTATATAGTTAGAAGGTTAATGTGGATTCGGGTTTTCAGTGGCTTTAAAAAAAATCCAATAAACAGACTTAAGAAAAAAAAGAAAAATATATTCATTACAAAGGTATTCCTTTGTAATGAGCAAACAGTTCATCTGTTTATTATGTAATTTCAGACACATTGACATCATTTTAACATCCTTGACCAAACAGAACAAACCCTCCTCCTCCATCAACACACAAACCCATTGCACCATTACATCTACTCAACTGATACATGCCTGCCTGAGTATTTCCTGTATTGTCCTGCTTGTTCCAAAAGTAACACGTACTTTCCTTGTTTGGTGTACTCCTTTTGAGTCACCTGATGAAATGTGCTGTACAAAATACAATGTTTCTGTTCTTTTCCACAGAAATCCTCTTTGACCTTTCTCCTTCTATAACGTCTGAGTGCTCAGAGAAAATCCAACTTTGCTGATGCACTTTGATGACTTTCATGATGAAGAAAAATCTCTTTTCAAAGCGAAACTTTAATTCTTTAAATTTGTAACTTCCTTCAAGGAGCTCCTACAAGGTTGCAACAGATTTTTTTTTCTCTCCCATTTAAAAAAACTTCATTAACAATGCAGCACTGTCATAAACTACAGTCAGACTGCACTTTCTCTATTGTCTGTCACCATCTGATTGTTTGGAGTTGTAACGTAGACGTGAACAAGCAATAAGCACAGATCACTACATGTGCAGGTGTTGATAAGTTTCAACAACACCTTGAGGGTAGAGAGTGTGATGCTGCCTGTGCATTGTGCTGTGTGTGTGTGTGTGTGTGTGAGTGCTTTCTGTACCGTTAACGGAGGAATCGTTGCTGTTCTTTTCGCTGTTACAGTCCTCCTGTCCATCTGCGTTCTGCTGCGTGTGCTGCAGACTCAGTTTGTGACAAACTTCGAACGCCTGGCCGACCGTCCGAACAATACGCATGGCCTGACTCTGGGTTGGTGGGAAGAAGAACACAAAGAAATACAGACAGTGTTAACAGTCACGATGCTACTGTGTTGTTGCTTTAAAGAAGAGGTCAAACATCAGGGTTGGGAAGATTACTTTGGAAATGTAACAGGTTAAAGAAACTACTTCAATTACTTAATCAAAGTAATGTAACTTACAGTATTACATTTGATTACTTTTTGATTAGTTTTCTAATTTTCTAACCAATGTTTTCAGCTGTTAGGGTAAATGTTCCCATTAAGCACCAATATCAGAGTTCAGCTGTTTTTCATGGATACTGACATGATTTATAAGGGAGATCATTTCTTATAAAGCAACATTTTTCTCTCATTTGAAAATGTATTAATTAGTTCATGTAGATTTTGGAATATAAAATAAAGATAATTGATGAATAAAGTGGGTTTAATTGGTACTGTGACTCCATTTAAGCCCATGTCTGCTCCAAATAAGCCCAGGTCATGATTTATTTACAAAATATAAAAAAAAAAAATTGATTTCAAATAATTAAAAACAGCATTATATGTATTCAGTAATGTTAAATATAAAAAAATGCATACAAAATGTCATACATAATGACACATGTTTTCTCTGTAACTGTAACGGGTTACACTTACATTTCTTTTATAATTAAACTACGTAACACCATTACATGTAACCAGTTACTCCCCAACACTGTCCAACATTCACTTTGTTGTCTTTGGATATTCTCTTGATTACGTTCGAGCTTTTATAAGTGATGCTCTTTTCTTTGACAGGTGAAGCATTTCACTTCTCTTCTGCCAGAGGAGAGACTGAAGCCAGATGTACTGACCCCCCTTTTTTTTTTCTTTTTTTTTTTAAATGAGAGTCAGCTGCAGACTGGACACAGATTTGTCCCAGAAACATGTATTTTGTAACAAACAGGCAGGAACTCATCTATGTAGGTCACAGAGTCAGTGGTGAATTTACAACGACTGCTCATAGCACCATGAATCGCAGCGCATCATTTGCAACCTCTGTCTACCTCATCTCAAGGTCCAATACACAATAGAGTTTGTGCTAATAATATGACGGTGAAAACACACCCATTAAGTTTGCAGCTGAGTGAGATTTGCCCTGTTTTGTTCCTGATTAAAAGGAGCGGAGCGGTTTCCTGTGTTTCAGGCTTTTCTGCACATTTAAGCACACATATTGGCCCACAATGAAAACTGCAGAGAACAAAAAAAGCATCAAATTTAATTTAATTAGCAGAGGTGAGCACACAGAGCTCTCCACAATCACAAACCAACTTTCAAGTACTGCTTTTGTTTCTCTATTAATGAGGCTCAGGCATGTCTGAAATGTGTTTACAATAGTGTTGTTCAGGTGTCACTGAGTCTGTATCTGTAAGAAGTTCTAAACTGTGTCCGGGATTTCACAGAATCATCAGTACTGATGTTCTGTTTGTTGTTCACAGCTGACTGTGTGTCACAGCTGGCCGCAGCGTCACACAGCAGCTGTAACGACAAGTGTGTCTCCAAACTTAGAAACTGTGTACATATAAGCACGACACCGGATCGGTCAGGATCTCACGGTAGTTCATGTTCTGTGTTCTGTGTACACATCTACACAGGTCAGCTGTAACACACAGACTCCAGCGTTATACAGTGGTATCATCTGTAATAAAGCAGCTCTTATGGATGAATCCTGAGCTCCATCAGAGCTGTCACATTTTTTATTTTTAAGCGACTGAAAGTCTGAGATAAGCCTCAAAGCCCGGACCCACTTGATTCCCCCCAAATGGTCTGACTGGAGATTTTGCCCTTGATATCATTCAATATCAATTCAATATCATCCAATGCCTCACAAGCTGGAGAGAGAGTGAATAAGTGAGTGACTGATTGATTGAGCTTCAGTTATCACCAACTCTCTGCAGACGCCAATACTTTCACTCTAATGGGCTATGTGGCTATTAGTGCTGCTCTTTGTGAATTGGACTGTTTTTGTGAGGAACTTGCATAGAAAGGAGCTTTGCACCAAATATATGCACATATATGCATATTATCTCATTTACATCTGTGCAAATAGCAAAGGAGCAACAGTACTATTTGCTTAGCTGTGCGGTTTGGGGTGCATTTCATTTAGCTGCTGCATAAGTCGGCCAGTCTTTTAGTGAATTCGCCCCTCAGTCTCACATGGCAAGGTAAGGCAGGTTTATTTTTATAGCACATTTCTTACACAAAGGCAGCTCAAAATGCTTTAAAGAGTGATTAAAACAACAAAGTGGACAAACAGTCACCTGTTGATTTCACAATTCAGTCTCAGGTAGAGCCTTTTATGTGTTTATTATTCAATCTCAGTGGAATATCCAAATATAATTTATTCTTTTGACTGGATTATTTTTTTATCTTCACATGTATGGACCTGGATGTGTCCGCTTTATGTCCCCTCTTTCTCTGCTCGCCCGGCTCTGAAAAGGCAGGTCAAGCGAGAACAACTTAGTTGACTTCTGTCGGCTATCTGCCCTCTCGTCTGGCGTTTGGTACTAGAGAAGTGCAGAGGCAGAAAAGATTTCATTTTAAAGCACTGAGGCCTAGCCTCCAAACACCACTCATCCTCAGCTGGATGAGCAGAACAGATGCAGCGTGGCCTAAAAGCCAGAGCAAAATTAAGTCTCTGCCAAAGGACAAAATCCTTTCTTGCCCTGGTTAGCAACTCTGAAAAAGTGTGAAGTCAAAACATTATGTCACTTCAGGCTCAGTACAACAGGAGAAATACACTTTAATAAGAATACTTTAATTTAAATGCTTTATTACATTGAAAACTGAGCTTAGTTTTGGCAGTGTCACAGGTGCTGGGCCTTGGCCTCGGCCCAGTGAACTTCTTTTGGTTTTGGGGTCAGAAAAAACTCAACACATTCATTTTCTATTTTGAACTGATGTTTGGCTTCCTTCTCAGTGGTCTCACATAATGTAATTTATCGTGATGATTTTTTTTTTTTTTTTTTAAATTAAAACATGCTGCATCAGCTTCATTTAGTGCTGATGTTTCCATGGCGTCCAGTCAGCAGCTGCCACTATCAGCAGAAAGAATTTATGTACAGATCTGATATAAGAGCCAATGTGCTCCATATCGTACCTTCTGACCATTACATTATGAAGAAGAAACAGCTACTATTAATGATGAATAAGCTCCGTCTGTGGCTTGAAACCCAGCCTCCACTTCACTGTCTTCAGTCACTTTGCAAAAAGTCACTGACGGCATTTTAAATGTTAAAACTTTACATTGCAATTTACCAAAAAAACTTCCTAAACACCTAAAATAACTACATATTCCTGAGTAGAGCCAAGCAATGAATGGCTGAGAAGGCTATACATATACAGTGTTTGGCAACTTGTGCAGTGTAGTTAATTAATATGTATTGATAACTTTACGACTAACTTAGAAGGAACATTAATCAGGAAGGATCCACTAATCCACTAATGTATTTTATAGTGGTTTTGCTCAGTCTTCACCCAATAATGACGTAAATTAAGAGAAACATTTTGATTAACTTGTGAGAGGCAGTTTTCAATACTTTTTGACATTTTTTAAATTTATGAACAACTAAAATATTAATCGATAATGAAAATAGTGAAGCTGCTGGCATCATTTCAAAGCTTAACCTCAAAGGTGTTATGTTCACTTTAGATGTTTTTACACCTCGTGTTCAATGCCAACGTCCAGGGCCAATGCAGTAATATTGTGTGTGTGCTTTATGTAGCGTGGTGGAAAGTAAGCAATTTAAGTCTATTTAGTAGATCACCTTTCACAGACTACGGTCACAAAGTGCTTCACAGGAGTAAAACACAGTAAAAGACCATAAGCACACAAAGTATGGAAGTTGGAGTTTGTATCCTGTCACAAACCTGCAATTTATGCTTCTTTTCATTGCTGTAACTACTATCTGTGTCTTAGCTATTTTACCCCAGCCATACCTAACCAAAGTTTATTTGCTATAACCCAGATATTCCCCTAACTCTAACAATACAGTAGGTACCATGAATGATATTATAGAAACATTGTGATGTTTAAAGTATTAAAAATGTTAACATATGGCATAAACAAATGTCAGTATTTCAAGGGTTTTGCAGAATCATCTAATATAGCTGTTCTTGTGTGACGCAAGTGTGACAACCTGCATACTTATACACATTTAAACTCCAGCACTACAGACATACATGGTGTTATGTTTTACTTTGTTATTGGTTTAAGGTGAAAACATCCTAACAAACAAGTTACATGAACATGGAAATCTCCAAAAACGGATCCATTTTCACATTTCACCACATTCCACCAGATACATACAGACGGGACATTTTATAATTTTGAATAAAGTAATTCACATTGTGGAACAGATGCGGCAGATCGCTGTACGAGCACTGAGAAAAGATAAGATAAACTTTTGTCACTTGAGGAGAAAATTGCATTGAAGCAGACTGATGTTAAATAAAACATCAAAACAATCTTCAGCTGACAGAAATATGTTAAGATAGACACTAAACTAACTGAATCTGTATAAAACAAATATGTAAAATAATATATTAGCCGAAGTGTTTAAGACCCTTTTGAAGAGCTGCAGGAGAAATCTTATGGTGGTTTAACCTGTGTTTATATTCTTCATATGCAGATTGTTTTCTTGA